>NC_052951.1:26506301-26696301 GCF_013358895.1 Oreochromis aureus
TTTTACGAGTTCATAGATCATAACTGAAAATCATCTCGTAAGAGCTGTATGTGAGCGATTATTAATAGTGAATTATAAAAAAGAAAGGTGAATTTTGTAAATAGTAAATGTCTCAAAGTTAGAGTCTTTGTTCAGGTCAAATTAAAAAAAAAAAAAAAAAAAGATATATGTTTTGAACATTGCCCAATCGTCTCAATGACTTCCCAATACTAAAAAAATGTACCCAGTGTTAGCACTTTTGCATATGCAAACTACTAGAGAGACATTACATCAAAGACACAGACACATGCAGGTAGGACAGACATTTTCTTTAAGATACAGCTGAACAACAAGACAGAGGATGCAACAAGAAAAAGGAAATAAACTTGCATGCTGCAGTAATGCAAAGGATTGTTGTGAGTCCAACCGGTAAAACATTGTGAGCTATGTAGCTCTCCAGGGGAAAAATATGAAACATTAGCCTTGTGGGTGACTATATTTAACAATGCATGCAATGCAAATTGTGGTTAGTGGCACTTTGTGGGGCTGCTCTTATGATGTTTAAAAAGAATTCATAATGAAATGGTTTGTTACAAAACTGGAAAAGTGGGGTTTAAAAAATGCTTTGCAATGCTATCTGGGAAGGTATTTGGCCATATTAAAGGCAAATCATGTTAACAATAACACATTTTTACATGAAACATAATATGACACAATTATGTGTGAATTTGTTAAAGATTAAGATTAAGCATATTCATCCAGTAGCACTTTGCTCTGCAGCACATCCAATACTGCCTAGGTGTCAAACATACCCGGAAAACTGGTGTGACGGCTTTGCAAAGTTTGATAATTACACTAACATCTTGAATTTTTCACTAAAATGCACTGGTATTACTGGTGCAGTTGTACCAGGATTACTACACAGGAGCGAAACTGTCTGCAAAGTTTAATGTGAACACTTTTGCGGCTTGCTGTTTGAATCAAATAAGTAAAACGCTATTATAGTTTTATTTGCAGAATACTCTGTGTGGAATGATTTTGCGCCTGTAATGCCCCACCGTTATCTACAAATTTTAACGTGCATTGTTGAAAAGGCGATGATATTTTCAAAAGACCCCTCAAGCTGTGACTGTTTTGTAAATGTGAATGTGTCACTTTCAGAATGTAGTTTTTAACACTTACAGAAAGAGAAAATGTCAAAATATTGTTATTATTTATTATGCAGTGGTTTACTTATTGATCCAAGTTAAGGATATCGGCTGATTGTGGCCCCTGAGTTTAAGTGGGTTTAACAGATCTGAACCTGATCTTATGCATCAATTTAACGTACTGTGTATAAAATCTTTTGTCTATTTTCTCTGTATTATTGTGCTTTAAGATGACTGTTGTGCTGTGATTTGGCACTACAGAGAAAAAAAACTGACTTTTCTACATGTTAGTTCTTCAAACCTACATCACTCTTGCATTGCTGGCTCTATGGAAACAACCATATATGAAGATTAGTGTTGTTTGTGGTGTTAATTTTAGCTTAGTTGAAGCTCGGCTTCAGCTACATATATATATATATATATATATATATATTCTACAAAGTTCTGTACACACACACCCACACACACAAAAATAATCAAGGCACTAAGAGTAAATTTGGTGTTACTCTATAAATGCAAGGGAAAATAATCATTGCGGTTATTATTAGTAATCGCTTTGATTATGAAAGTCATGGTTAGTGAATGTTTGTTACTTAATTACATAATGGCTCGTAGATGAAACACAAATGGCTAAATGAATAAAACTGAAAATGTTTTAATGCCTCTTCTATGAGCCTAATTTAACAAAGGCCTTGCGCATGATTATTGCTGATCTAATGGTCTCGAACTAAACAAAGGAAATTTACCTTCTGTTGGTCAGCGAAGACGACATCATCAGCACCATGCAAGAGCCACATGACAAAGTCACATGATGCGCACGGACATGAATGGTTGAAAGGATAACATAGAAGAAGAAAAAGAGGGGAAGTGTGGGGGTTGCAGGGACAGGTGGGGGGCATATGGGAAACATACAAAACATTTTGAAATGATGAAAACATGTCAAAATAATAATAAAAAAACACAAACAAGAATGTTAAAGACATAATGACAAAACAGAACAACAAAAACAAATCGTAAATTGATAAACAGAACTTTTTGAACATATAAAAAATATGTTATTGAATATATGAGGCACTGGATATTTAGTTGTGGCTGTTAACAACACTGAGAATATCAGTAAATAACTAAACAAATAAACTAATAAAGATGTAGAAGACTCAGCCAAAACTATACACCCAGAATTGCCTCATGCATCCAGTTGACAGCTTTTCCTCTGGCATTTTTTTTCCTCTATTATTTATTTTGGTAACAATTTGGCCAGATCTGAATTTTAACTTGTACCCATTCTAGGAGGGTTGATTGCCTTTGAAAATAAATGACATTTAGAACAGAAAAATCAATTTTAGTTGTTGTTTTTTTTTCTGGTAACAATAGAGCTTAAATGAAAACAGAGGAAACTCTGCAGCTTTGGGAATAAAACCATGCCAACTAAGTATGATACACAACACAGCAGACAACAATAGGAACACATGAAAAATCTGAAGAAATAAGTTCTAAGACAATCTAAAAAAGCATATGTGGCATTTGTTCTGAGGAATGCATTTGTAAAAGCACTGAGCAGATACACTGCCATCAGCTGCATCCTATTTCAAGCTAATGAATAGCCACAACTGCATTAGACAAATGTTATTAAAATGGTGTGTCAAAAGGAAAGACTCGTTAAGAACAATATGGAGACATACAGATCTCACACAGCAGACACATCATACATCAGGAGCTTAAAAGGAGCAACTACACTTACAGCAATTACTCCAGTGACCAAACACACATGTTACTCTTCTTTACACACTGCACACTGTTAACCAAAGTGACGTTTTAAGGTCTGTGAAAACCACAAATGATAGCAATAAGCAGTCAGACAGGTTAGTCACTTAGCAGTGCTATTGGTTAAAATTTTACTGCACACAATAACATTAAAAACCTCAACCCGGGTCTGCTTGGGCTGTGTTGATCAGTGTCAGCGATCTCTCTTTTCCTTGTTTTTCAGAAAACGGGCTAAATATTCACAAAAAGTATTCGTGGAAGAGCAAGTTATTTTTGGTCTGTTCCCTTAAAACATTCATTAGAAAATCCTGGTCTCTGCTTCCTACACAGCTTTCAGTCCCAGTCAGATAAAGAACAATTGGCAGTGGCTATCCATGCTCTGGCGTAGTCAGTCAATACATGAAGGATGATATTGAGATGCTGTTAACACGCTGCTGTCTGGCTTTTCAGACAGAAATGGAGTGAATGCACACTAAGGGGAGGATTCAACTCATGAGCGATCTGGGAGAAAACAAGTTGTGATTAAATTGAGTGGATGAAACAACTGAAAGATTCACCGAAAAGACAGATATCCTTCTGTCATTTTAAAGAATGGGTCCTCATGGTTCGTTCAGCTGTGAATGCAACAACACTGCAGGACCAGCCAAACTGTACTTTAACAACTGTCAGATTAGCTTAACTATATGCTGTGTCTCACCTAAACAGATAACAGGGTAAGAAGCAGATACAGCTTTCAATATCTAGTGACAAACTTTGATAAGGTCTACAATGCTGTATGTTGAGGAAAGACTGAGGAAATAGGAAGTGCAACAATGGCTCTTGGAATGGCTACTTTCCATGAAGTGTTGCATTTAGGATATACTTGGGAATACCAAAAAAATATATATATTTACTGCACCCTAAAAGCTGTGCTTGTTCAATTGCAACTGCTCATTATAAGATAAAAATACACATTATCTTAGTGTAAATTACATGACAGGAGTTATATAATGAGGGACAGTCCATGCGACTTTAATAGCTCCTCAGTATGTAAACTCTTAATAGTAAACTGTTTGATCGTTTTCTGGGTGGGTGCCTTCCCTTTTTTTGCACTCTTATTTTTTACAAAGAAACAGATACATCTAAGAATTAGCTTTCATTTTTCATTAGCAGCTATGCCCATTAGCGTGAACAAATGGCACATTGAACATACAAGTAATGTTTAGCTATGTTTTTAGGGGAAAAAAATGGTGCAAAGTATATGTTCACTGACTCTACTTTCAACTAAATATGTAAGTACACTAGAATTTGCTTAAATTATGAATGTTTTTACTCGGTAAAAGTCTGGAAATTGCAATATTCTTTTATGACACAAACAGATTATAAGGTGTTAGCATGGACACTACTACCTTAATGTTTATAGCAAATAACAGCATAAACAACTTGTATGATATAGTGTTATGAGCTTGCTATAAACCACCTAACTTTATAATAAGGTGTTAGCATGATACCTCTACAAATAGCAATTAAACTACAGTAAGTATCCTCCATCTACTGAGCCGCTTACTTTGACAGGTGTAAAGCAGGCCTGGTAAAACATAAACTCAATATATATTCCAACTGCACAGCACCGGTCTCAAGAATCTAATTTTGAATATTAATGAACAGGCACGTTGTGTTAATTCTGCAAACACAACACTATGTCAGATGGTTAACCTTTAAGTGTTAGTAAAAATCAACATTTTTAAGTATTTGAGACAGTTAGCAAAGCTATTTAATTTCCTTGTCAATTTTCACTCTGTAGAGGGATTCTGAGCCCTCCTATGACCCACAACAAATATAAATGAAAACTAGATGCAATGCCAAGCAGGTAAGAGAGGTAAAGAGACACAGCGCACACTGCTGGACTGGCATACTCACTACGGGCCATACTGGTGGCAGCAATAGGGGGTGGTATCTCTGATGAAACTGAAAGATGGTGAAAACAACATGAGAGGCGCTGGAGTCCTCAACAAAAAAACCTCACGGATGGGACTGTTTCTTTTAGTCTCTTGGTCATAAAGAATTTGTCTGGATCACTGACAAATCTTATATTTCTCATCTATACTAACCAGTGAGTTGGACATAATAATGTGTTAAGTATGGACATGAAATGATATTAATAAATGCAATTTTATATTTCCATCTGATATTTTCATACTGATTATATACTGGTTCTCTCAGGGTGCATTGTACAACTAAGAACACAACAATTACTGTGTAATTTGGGCCCAACCAGTAGCATTACATGCTCACTAAGCTCAGATCTTTGCTCTTTAACAGCAATGGAGATGTGAGCGCTTGCTAAGATATCATTTCTTCTTGCTCAGAACCACTGACAGCTATTCATCTAAGAGTTTAAAAAGCTCGTAGTTCTTGAAGTGTTTTTATTTTCAGTAATTCACAGATATTGTAAACTAGTGGGCTGCAAATACACTAAGAATCATAAAATTTAGGCAGTTTACAGGAATAGGTTTGTTCATGTCCTCCCACAGATCCAACTGCAGCCAAATGGTTCACAACTGTGGTTCCCTAGGTTCCTCCCACATTACATGCATACATGCATTTTAGATATTTGCAAACAGATTTGGAATTTGCTTGCCTGAAATACTGGGCTCGGGTCTTGACAGCCCCCCTGGGTTCAAGAACGTGGCTGCTTATAGCTTCTCGATATTTAGAATGCATAAAAGGCTGAAATGAACAACTTATAAGCTGGCAGAAATGATCTTCCTTTAACTTTTGAAAGCTCAGGCCTGTAGCATTAAATTAAGTTCTTATGAAAACAAAATTATGACCAGATTTACCAAAATTTTGCAGCGCTTGTAAGACTTTTGAGGATCCAAAGCTGCACTCTTGTTTGTACAGTAGTGACTGTAACATGTCCTATTGATTTCTTACTATACCTATGGCAACTGCCTTTTGTTTTGTTTAAAGCAACAACATGCAATTACTTGCCTAACAAAATTATAAGCACAACAATCAGACACACACACACTCACCCAAACACTATTACACTCTTTAAACCAAGTTAATTAAATTCTTCTGTTTAACTTTCTTTTAAAAAGATGCAACTTATTTGTCCCTAAAAGTATTATACAGCAGAAACATACACACAATGTAAACAGCTGCACATTTCCCAGTCATGCTTCTGGAACTGAAGCTTCATATTGACAGTGGTACTATGAAGTCAGTGCACTGTGTTGAAGAAAATGTAATCAGAAAATACATTTTATCCATCTTTCTTCTGATTATCTAATTTAGAATCACGATTAGCTGGGTACGTTGGGGCGAGAGGCAGGGTACACCCTGGACAGGTCGCCTATCTATCGCAGGGCTAACACAGAGAGACAGACAACCATTCACTCAATCACATTCACAACTACGGCCAACTTAGAATGTCCTTAGACGGTGGGAGGAAGCCAGAATACTCAAAAACCCAAACAGTCAACAAGCAAACTCCACACAAAAAAGTCCCAGCAGACTGGTGGATTCAAACCCTGGACCTTCTTACTATGAGGCACTGGTGGTTAGCACTATTGCCTCGGGAAAAAAGGTCCTAGGTTCAAATCCAATTTACATTTCAACACTATCGTGTTTAAATGGCAATGGCAAGCATGTCGAGCTGTTTTCACTACTTTTTAGTTCTGGCTGGAAACTTTTCTGCTGAAGTTTACTTGCATTGCAGCGTTTCAGTATTTGTTTGTATTTTTTCACTTTGCAACATTCTTCTAAAGGTTGTAGATAAACTGAACTGGTGAAATGTTTTTCTGTGTGTGTATGTGTGTATTTTTCTATTTAGGTAGATACAATGCATTGAGCTTCTGGGTCTCTGTATTATACGAGATATTAAAACCTCTTCTTGTGTAACAGTAAACACAATCTTTTCTCCTCCTCCAGTAACCTACTGCAAAGTAGTAGTTTTTTTACTTTCTTACTTTCCAGATATTAATCTCTGTGTCTGAAAAAGTCTAATATTAAAAGTGAAATCTAAAAGATCTAGGGCAGTTGAAGACTGGAACATGCGTAAGACTATGTGCAAAGATGCCTGGTTATTAACACAATTACCAGGAATTATTCTACACATCATGGGAGAATGGAAATATATATAGCCTATTATTTAGGCAAAGTCATAGTCTGAAGAGAGTATATTGCCTTGTAATTCCTTATATAACATTCACTGACTGAACTACTGCAATGCAGAAGTACATAATGCTTTTTTTAAACAAAAAAAAAAAAAAAAAAAAAAAAAAAAAAAACACCTTTAAGGCATCATGAGACAAAAAACACTAAACAGGAATTACAAGCAGGACTTTTGCAGAAAACAACCTGCTCTTTAAGATCATCACACATATATCTCTAAAATGATCCTGACACTGGATAAAAGTAATCCATTTGTCATATTAGGAGAAAAAAAAAAGAAGAAAAGACTAATGCTGATTGGTTGGGGGAAAAAGAAAATTCATAGTTTGGGGGCACAGGATGATGATTCTGTGGAACACTGTGTGATCAGTTCTTACATCCAGTTTGCTGTAGCATCATTTAGTAACCACTCAAGAATTTATTTTTTTTAACACAGAGAACGGTGAGGGTAAAATACAACGGGAGGATGGAGACAAAATGCAGACGAATATAAAGCGGCCGAGACATGGAGGAGAGAAACTTACTTGTGACAGAATACCCTGAGAAGTCCAATGGAACAGAGAACAGATGAAAAACCAGATGAGAAAACAATAAAACAAAGAGAAGAAAAAAAGACAATGAAATGAGAAATCTGATCAATGAAAGAGGCCAGCTGCCCTGTCAAATCGTTAACCTACTGTCTGTTGTGCCTTACTGAGTATTCTGTTCACAGAAAGTTTTGCTTCCCTCTGTTTTACAGTTGATAATACTGGTACTGTATCAGCAACTACAGTAGAAAATACTTTTACTGACTTCAAGGTGTCGATCAAGATAAGGAATCTGGATTTGCGGCTGATAATCTCCCCCCCACCCCGTTACTCTGATGCAATATAACAAACTGATTACAGCATCTAATATGATTCCTCCATCAAATTTCAGTCAATTTTTGTAAAGTCTGAGCTGAACGTCAAGTTAAAAGGGTTTCCAAAAAAAGCATAATGAACACATGGAAGAGATTTTTTTTTTTTTTTTACTGCAAGCAAAATAAGAGGATGCTGAGGAGCTATTTCTAAAGGGGGGAGGGTGAAGAAGCACACAAATGGAAGTGTGACATGAAAGGAGGCACAAACTAAGACAAAGATTTATTCCTGACCTTGGTTTGAAGTGGTGACTGATAAAAAGCTCTGTTTCCTCTCCCGTGAATTTACATCCTTATTATTTTTTACAATGTTACAAAGTGTAATCACTTGTTATCATGTTAAACAGCAATTACTGGATCATTTTGGTATATGATTTGGATTTGAAAGAGAATCAAAATGCAGAATGTGCGCGTATTTACGCTTCTATCTGGCCCAAATTATACTTCAGTGAGAAAGCAATATGTAACAAAAATAAACTCAAAGTCACATTTCATGTCAGGCCGACACATCCTGGTGATGACAGGTGTCACGTACCTGCTCTTTGATGTAAGGTTTGCACCATATGTCTAACTAACTAAGCTGTGATATATAGGAAGCACCAAGGGCAACGACAAGTACGTCCAGAATATCCACCAAACCCGCTTTAACGCCGTTAAAAAGAAAATGTTCTTGACCTTCTAAAATATCCAGTAATTCATCATGCTCTGCCATCACTATCAGAAAATATAAACAATTCTCAGCAGGACTCGACCTGTGGCTGCTACATTAAAAATGCATGCTGTCAGTGAACTATAAATACAGAGATGACACTCCTTCACACTGAAGTATAAATCAGCTTTAAGAATGTGCAAGTACTTTGCAGAAAGCTTTCAGTAAATCACCTGAGCTGTGGGCTACGAAGACGGGGGTTCATTCAGACTTACACGCTGCAAACATTCACCAAAAAAAGAGGTACATAAAAGTGCTGGGTGATGAAGGAGAGGTAGGTTACACATTGCATCGTTAACCCTATTAACAAAGTTGGATTATGGAGTGACGGCATCGTCGTGAGTTATCGTTTCTTCTGGCCTGGATGGAAAAGGATTGCACTGGGGGCTTGGCATGAGAATAGAGGAACGTAAGGGTGAAAGCATCTGGGCACAGCTAGACACGGGGAGGCAGCGGAGTGAGCTACGGCATTAGGTTCAAAGCATTTGGGTCAGAGGAGCACTTAGAGCAGGAGAAAGAAGCGAGGGGAGTACTTACGGACTGGCTCAGTCTTGAAAGTGCTGGCCTGGCTGCTCTCGCCTTCACCTTTCCCATTGATGGCAGACATCCTGACCTCATATGTAGTTTCTGGTTTCAAATTAGTGATGGTGATCCCGGTCATGTCTGTTGGAGGCAAGGTGGTGTTATTCCATGAAGGTGTACAGTGACTCAAGGAATTCAGAACTGAGGCTCTGGGAACATTTCATATGTGACCCAATCATGTTGGCTTTTACCAATTAATGTGAGGTTGGTAAACCATCAGTGTGGCTGCCTGCGTGCTACTTACCTTCTCATAGGCCGCAGTAGAGTAATGCACTAGTCCACCCGTTCAAGATTGTTGCAATTTTTTGGGATTTTGTTTTTTTACACTCACACTTTGCTCTGCTTCCCAAAATAGAGATCTGTGTCTCCTCCTTTCGCTTAAGCTCACCACAATATAATAAAAATGGGGTATTTCTCCTATAAGTTGCTCAGAATGATTCAGCAGGATGCCTGCTGTGGCCTGATCCATATTAGGATAAGACTATTTCCTACATGAAACCTTGGAACTACAAAAAACCGAGACAGTAGATCCATGCTGAAAACTTTTCGTTGACACTTGATGCCAGGACCCCACAGGTGAGCTACAATTTTAATGAGTTTATAACAATGACTCAGTCACCAGTGGGAGCAAAGTTGCATACAAACAGCAACCACAATGACCAATAGAGGGGTTATTAATTTTAATTGTAATTGAGAAAAACAAATCCCAAGAAGGGCATAAATTGTAATTGCGGAGCGTCTCTGTGATTTCATATTTCAGGTTCTATTGTTGGGGGGGGATCAAAGATCTATTGTTATACAAGAGCTCTCAGGTGTATTATTAAAAAAAAGGCCAAAAAAAGCCATTACAGTAATCTTTAAATGCCATTTTTGTGGGTAAATTCCATTCATATAACCAATAATCTCCCAACAACAACAACAATCTGTAATACATCATATAATATTATGACTTTCTAAAACTCAGAATTTTTTCTAGAGTTTAAAATTTGCTTTTGACAGTCACGTTGTTCCTTCCAAGGAACAGTTGAGATTTCAGTCACGATACACATTCACGGTCTTGACATTTGTTATAAAACTGAGTTGGCTGATCTCTCAGTGTGCTATACAAAGAATAGTAATTTCATGGATGAGAACAAATTTAGGCTGTGAAAACCAACTGAGAAACATCTCTCCATTACTGTGACCATTTATGTCTCAAATTTATGTATCAGTGAGACGGACTTGCAGAAAGAGCTGAGCGTAAGGCTGCTCGGAGAAACTGCATGAACACAGCTTTCAAGCATTAGAGCAGATGAATTGAGAACTGGGCTTTTAGCAGCAGCATAAAACTGATGTCTTTGCTGAGTCCATTAATGGTCAGATTAAATTTTTACAGCCAGCCCAAAGTAATATACCTGTGGGGGGTTTTTTCACGTTGGTTGCCTCTGCTTATGTAAAAGGTTTTCTCCACAAATAAATTTTATTAAATTCAGTGCGTCTTAATCAGTGTCTTTCGACATTACTGCAGCACTAATATTGTAATTATGTGTTCAATGTGAAAAATATACTTTCACATTGAATAAGGACTAAAATTCAATATTTGGTTAAAAACATACAAAAGGACATCGAGATACTGGGTAGTGTACGGTATCTGGGGGAAAAAAAATTAGTATTAAGGATTTGTGATTAGATTTAATTATAAAAATGTATAATATCTGGGTACAGATTAGTATTAATAATTTTCAGTCAAAATATAGATAAATAATGTGCAATATTACTTGATATGCTCATTGATTTTGGAAATATGCAGAAATATGTCCTAAAATTATGTATTTTTAATTAATGCTTATTTGAATTCACAGCAACATCAGCCTGTCAATAGTCGAGCTCTTATATCTTCAAACTAAAGCCAAAAACACTAAAACAAAATGAGTATTTTCATGTATAGAACTGAATACTCCATGGCCCCAAAACCACTGCGCGCCATCAAAAACACATCAGCGAGATATAGCAGTCAAGCACTGAGGTACATTACCATTAAGATCTACTCTGCACTGTATACTTTATGCATTATGGGAAAGCAAATGTGAGTATTTTAAATTTACAAAGAAATTACTACAAACTATATGGATACACAATGCATGAAGCTACATATGATCTGTTAGTACATGCAAAAATATTTACACAGTGCATAGAAGTAAGGCTTTCTTGCTTTATGTGTGTGCACACATCATCAGTACCTATATAGCATGGACCCACAGTGATAAGGGTGTGGTATCTATATCTGGCAGTACTGCTTTTAAACATGTGATGGCAGCTCTGGGTCACAGTACTGTGACAGACACAAAAGCCTTTTTATTGACACAGTTCAGCCACTTGATAATTCAGTATCAGTAACAATATACTGCTTCCCTTCATGGCATATTGTAGCTTCAGTAGCTGGACCTTTAAAAAAAATTATATTACAAGTATCTTAGGAAATACGATGTGTTTTGCAAGGTCCTTTCACTGCATGTGTGTTTCAAAATTGCTCAGATTTATTAGAGACAGAGTGGTTTATCTAGCTGTATGAAATATTTCTGACAACACTGACTGTTTGCGTGTGGGTCCATGCGTTTCATTTTGTGTACACGCTCACATGTCAGGCGGCTCATGGGCCTTGAGCTGACAGCACAGCCTGTCAGCCACTGACTGATACATCCCATGTGGCAGACAGGACGAAAACCATCCAGATTTGCAGGAGCCACAAACCCTCAGTGGGACGGGGATATTATCTAGGGCCTGTCAGTGTCGGAGCTGACTGTCATTTAGGCTATACTGTGTTCCACATCTCTTCCTGACATCAGCTACTGTCATGTTTGGATTAAATGTTGTCGCAGAACTGTTTTCGGCATGTAGGAACTAGACATAAACACATAATAGTCGTGGAGCTGAAACGCTGTGCTGCGTTTCTCTTTGCACCGCAACCTTTACAGTGGATTACCCTGGAATTTAATGTTTAAATATTATGATTAACAAGAAAATCTCAAGCCTTGATCCTTTTTTACCTAACGGCAGAAATGAATAATTCCATAGATTTGCTGACAAAGATGGACTCTTAGAGTCCTCCCCTTCAGGATGGCTCTTAAAGTATGATGCATCAGTTGGATGCTAAGAATTAAAGTGGCCTAAGTGGTACTAAGGTGTGGATGATGCAGCTGATGCAGACACGGAAAGTGGTAAATAACAACCCTTCCATCCACTGCGCTCCACTGAAAGTATATTTTTCAGGGCTCTAAGGGGAAATGTGCGGAAGAGGCGACTACTCAGGAATCATAACAAACCTAAATCATACAGAGAAATCTTTGTCCCAGCAGTCATTTTCAATCTCCTGCCAATAGCTAAATGATGACGAGTACACGAGTCCTAAACTTCCATCATGGCATTTCTTGTAAAGGCTACCACTTCTACATGTGCTTGTTATACACAAGGACGGATAATCCAGCAAATTTAGTTTGCGTTATGACCGACTCACCATCCTCAACATCTTCCTCCTTGCCAGTCCAGTCCTGGCCAGGCAAACGCCATTCCACTCTATACTTGATAATAGGCACTCCACCCATTGAATCAGGCTCCTCAAACTTTACCACTGCTGTGCTTGAGAAAGGCTCCACTTGTTGAATTACAGGCGATGACGGCACCTCTGCAACGGCAAGCAGGGAAAATAATGTGTTAATACTTTTTTTTCCAGTTTTCAAAAGCTTTTTAAAAAGCAAGAAAAAAAAAAAAAGATACAGCTATTCACAAACTGCTTTTAGCTTCCATTGTGCACACTATGTTCTTTGCTCTGCTGCAGTGTGGGGAAAAGAAAAACAACAAAAAAAGGAATAATATATAATTTTAGGAATCGGTTTAATTAATTTAAAATAGGTTTCAGAGCTTCATAAACTCTTCTTCAATCTACTAATTTGAAATCTAGCAGCAGCAGCCACATGCTCTTATCATAGCGGTTTTATATTTCTGGCTGTATTTGCATCTCTATCATCTCTTTCTCCCTCTTTTCATGAAACTCATTTCAGCTTACTACAAAAATGTTACCATGCTGGAAAAGTGCTCACGTTGTGGCTAAACATAGGATGGCATTTACCACAGTGCAATTTCAGTCCTCACTTGAGATAACAATCACACCCACCACTATGGGTACTATGACAAAGGTCCTCACTGACATCATCAGCATTAATTGTTTTCATTTGCGAGGCTTTGCTATCAAACTTAAAAGAAAATGCTTCACATCCATTAATTAGCAATTATGACACCAAGTTGCAGCCATGCTAACTGTGTGCCCGGTACTCAAAGTTTGCAGGGACAGTACAACTTCAGCTCATCCCTGGGATTGATTTAATAACAAAATTAAACTTTCCTCTGTGGACAATGTCATTCTGTTTTGAATCTTTCAGTGGGAAGCCTTTATGATGCTAATCAGTATATCAGTTCTGTGGTACACTGGTCAATTATTTGTGTCCCATGTAAATCACTGGTTAAAAAGTGACAGTTTCTTTTATTCTAGCCTTTTTGTTGCATGTTCATGTCAAGTTAAAACATCTAGATACAGAAAAAATATCAGGCCTTACTGGAAAAAACCCCACATGGATCCAGGGGGATGAAGTCTTTTAACTTTGCTGACATTGTAATACCTTTTTTACCAGCAATACCACCGTCGCCACATACTAAAATCATGATTTTAATTGTGTTTAAACAATTATTCCACGTTATTATTAATTAATTTGTTTGGTGTAATGAACGTTGCAATGAAAGAGGTTCACTAGCGAGGCTGAAGCACGTTAATCTTCTTTGATAACAAACTGCTGATAATTAAAAAAAAAAAAAAAAAAAGCAAACTGGGATGACTATGTCACTGTCAAGAGGGATTAAGCTAATTATAAGCTCATCTGCATATGTCTGCATGCGTCCTGGATCTGCTTACCCAATGATTTTTTTAATCATGCCTTTTCTGGACTGCCTATCGTGGCTCAAATGGCTTGGTTTGGTCGAGCTCTCTGCCTCACATTACATGCAAAAATGTTCTCACGGACATAATTGCAGAGAAAAGGTGTGGAGACTTATTTACAGGGTTCTTTTTAGGATAACTCTGTTTGGAAGCCGTCACTATAGGCATACACACGAGTTATGCAGCAAATTACAAAAAATACCTCAAAGAGCCTACAGGATATTACACAATGTCAGCACAGGGTGTTACCATAATTAATTTGACCACCCTGCATTTAGACAAGGTCCTGAGCGACCTTCCACTTCTAATGGGTCCAAAGCAATTTGCATACCAAATGAAGCTAACGCGAGAAAATAAGACTTAAAGGGCAGTTCCGCTGTGATTTCAATTTTCTTCCATTGCCTGTCTAGTCTGTGCTCTGAGTGTCTCCAAGTCCTGGTTTGTTTTTCTTCCCTATTTATACTGCAGGATGCCTTTGTGCTTCCTCATACACAAACACAATGCCACTTTTCATTTGTATCCAGGCAATACACGCATATCTTAGCTGGAACTCTTTTAATCATCTGAAGTCAATTCACACCATCCTGACTACACTTTCACAAGTAGATGCTTCAGATCTGTGCGCTGTCGCTGTAAATACAGACAAAGCAGATAAATTAGTTCATCATAAATTCTAAATCTTTCATTCATACTTCTCATTCATTACCACTTGTCTTGCATGCAGCAGTGGTTTTTCTGGTGGCATTAGTAACACTTCTCTCAACTCCATTTGTTCCTGCTTCCTTTGCTTCCTAAAATAGCTTCTGATTGCATTTAGAAATTACTTTTACATTTTACTGATAAACGGATTGACCTTTCCCTTGGTTTTATTGGTGAGTTGTCAAACCATTTGCTTTTAGGTGGTTAGATCCATATTGGGAATGTGACTCTAAAAATCAGTCCATGGCAGTGGTTTGTGAAGTTCTTATTTCACTTCTGCATAAAAGACACTGGCCAGCCAGGAAACGTGAAGTCTTGTCATTTCATTATTTAGAGTGTTTCTGTTGTTTCCCCAAGACACTAAAAATTTCACCTAAATGGGAGTAATTTCTGGTTAACAAACCTGCTTGGATAAGAAGGAATTCCTTGGATTCAGAACCCATCACATTGGTCGCTGTGCAGTTGTAACTGCCAAAGTCGTTTTGAGAATCAGGGGTAATCTGAAAGACAAAGAGAGACAAAAAAATGAGAAATATCAGGTCATGTCTCAAGTTTTTGGATGTGAACAAAAAAAAGAAAGAAAAAAAGAATCTGACTATATGCATGACAAACAGTGTAGATCATTAGGGTGTAGTCTCACTTAATGGTTTTCTGCTATTTAGCATTTGTGTTAGATCTGGAACCTGGTTGGTATGCAGATGCACAGATTTCTTGATTTTAATCATTACCCATTGGTTCATTAACACAGTGTCTAGCAGTTGAGTGTGCTCAATACTAGGCCTATAATTATAGTCCATTTAAAGTTGGTCTGGAACTACTTGTTAGCTTTTAATGCAATCATTCACGTTACTCTTTAATCTCACTGAAACAGTGGCTTATATTAGCCACAATTCATTCTTGTGTAACAAATAGAAAGCCTTTTGTGAGCTACAACTCTATTGTTTTTTTTGTGTGCGTTTTTGGATACTTCACAAAAGCAATAAAAAAAAATCGTTGAAAAAGGTTTGCTTGGGACTCGGTATGTAAAACTGTCAAAAAAAATAAGTGTAACACAACCTAATCTAATGGCTTCTAATGGCTTGATGTGTATCTGTGCAGTAACTGGAGCTGCGTTCTAAATAATCTGCCAAAATATGTCAAATATACAGAGCATGTTTGTGTGTTTTGTGCCTCTTTATGTCAGTAGAAATCAGCATTAAGACGACAGATGCAGCACACCTCAAGGTAGCTGACGGATGGTGTGTTATAGATCTTCATATTAGTGCTGTTGGCAGTGGGCAGCTGGAAGCCATCTCTGAACCAAACCACCGAGGCTCCGGGATGAGCCTCCACCTCACAACTGATGTTGGCCGGGTTTCCCTCCCATGTATATACTGTCACCGAACCCAGGATCTTTGGAGTATCTGATAAGATAAGCAGATTGTCAAAGGTACTGAAATTACTTAGTGGAAATAAACTGAATCTGACAAGTTAAAGAAAACTCTTATGGTTCCCCAAATTTATGCCGATTACTGACAAACCCATGGAACAAACTCCTTTACTACACATCTGATGCATTTTTAGGTAGTGCACAAAGTAGTACTGGATACTCAATGGGGAGAAAAACAGAAGTAACAAAGGAAGACATTCTGGTTGATATAGGATTCATCAAACAGCACAATAATGACCCAAAATATCTGCAAGATGAAACAGCCAAGATGTAAATACTGCATATAATCAGCTGTATGTGAGTAAAACGTTCACTTTTACAACAGTCTAAATTGAATCCAACAGGAATCTGCTTGTAAAAAGCAGCACTGATTTTTAAGTATGTGCGGTATAATAAAAACTCCAAGCTCTGTTGAAAAGTCTAAAGGACAGAACGGTATCAGTCAGTTGGATATGGCCATTATATCTTGTCACGAATGGCAGTATTTCCTTTCATCCTTGAAGCTCTTCTCCACATTTCTAGCAGCTTTAATCAAGGCTACCAGTAAGAATACTCGATTTAGAATTCATGGTAGCAGAAAAAAGACATGTAAAACACACTCACTAAGGAAAAGAAAGCACTCGTGGCAATGGTGACAAAAGCTACAGTTTTACAGAATGGTAAACAGATGCTAAACGAATTCTAAAGCTTTAGTTGTTCTTTTATGGTATGCATTTATGTTTTACAGCCAACTTGTGCTGGTTTTATAAGACATAAAAATGCTTCAGAGAGTTTATGAATATGTCACAAATAAAAAAAAAACATTATAATAATTATAAATTAGCACAACCACTTAGTTAAAAGAAATAACACTGTGCATAGTGTCAGCTGTTGTAGGAATTTCATTTGGGTCATTTGGGGTTTGATGACCAGATTATTTTTCTTTGATTTCTTTAATCTTATATGTGCCTGTAGCATACTTATGGGTTATGCAGCAAAAATCAAATAAAAGACTGGAACTAAGCAACAGTGCTACCAAGCTATTTTCACTTCCTACCTGAAATGAGTTGATACCATATAGCCAAACCTGTTACACTGCACCCTAATTTTTGACAGGAAAACTGACAAGTAAGAGTAAAGGTAATGGTAAAGTTAATTAATTCTTCCCTTCATTGTTTCCTTTTAAAATATCCTGCTCTTATCGCTGAGCATTGATTTTAAATTCAGTGAAGTATGCTTTGCTTCATGAGTGCCGTAAAATGCAGTGGCCCCTGACACTGCCAGGGCTTTACTTCTGACCCTAGATCCTTGAAAACTCTGCAGCATGCTGCGGCTGGGATTGATGGACAAGGCTGAGTCAATAGAGGCTCCATCTCCTGCAGCTCTGATTAGATTCTCACTCTTTCTGTCAGTGCTGCTTTTGGTCTCATTGACTCTATAGGGCCTGCGACCTGCCTGTTTGATTTCTGCAGCCTGCTAGCCTGGTATAGGTGAACATAGGAGGAATGCATCTGCCACATAGGGCTCATACATATCAAGTAGACTGCATAGAGCTCATGTATATTAAATAGACTGTTATATGATATCTATATGAGTACATACAAAAGCAATAATTATACAAAAATTATGACATCATCACATTTGTATGACTAGTACATTCATACAAATGTGACAGCAATAGCAATACTTACTACACATAATATAAAGACTGCATCACTATTAGAAAGAATTTAGACAGTCTCTTTTAGAGAAACACTGAACTAATACTCCATTGTACAGCAAAAAAAAACCCAAACTGTTTTACATTCAAAGTGTTTCCTGTTCAGCTTCTTTGGGAAATTAATCTGTAGTATGAATTAGTTTTTCTTTCTCTTATTGATCTGTCAGTTTCATACAATATGTAATCAATATCAGTATCACAGAAAGAAATGCTGTCTTATGCCCATACACCAAGTATGTGAATTAGCTTGTCTTTGGCTATCAGGAACATCCTAACTTGAATGAATAATTGGCCATCGCAGGGGTTCAATAGAACTACAAGCACCTAACAATGGCTCTGTGCAGCCTCAATACTAAAATATCATCATGTTTGTTGATATTCAGCTGTTAACAACTGCAGGGGGAAAAAATGCATAAGTCTGTAATAAAAAGCAAAATCTAGAGTTACAATTTCTAATTCTCCATCCAGCAGGACTAGGAGAATCAGAAAGAGTATGTAACAGGTGACCTGCTTGGAGCTCAAACAGTGTTTTCATTAGACATTCATGTTAAACAAACTTCAACCTCTGACAAAATGGAAGTCAAACAGAAAGGACATTAACACTTTCCTATCAGTCCTTCAGGAACAAACCTAGACATGTTCAGCCTAGCTAATGGGATCACGCTGTGAGGCAGATAGGAACTTCCATGCTTCGATAACGTCTCAATTGTGTGAGTGGGTGAGCGGTGATAGAGGGGACAGTGAGTGAGAGCTGTGCTCACGACAAAGCACCTTTTCTTATCGATAATTGCTTGGCAACAGTAAATCAGCTACCTGATAATTTGATGATTACTCTAGCAAGCCCTTAAACATCTCTATCAATGCTGAATTGTGATTATATCTCTAAGCAAATTACAAGCGCACTGAGCACAGGGCATATTAATCCAATTAAGCATCCACTGGCCTTATTTCCCTCTCTCATTCTCTCTCTATCTTTTTTTTTTTTGTTAATTAAGTAACATTTGATAGGCGTCAAAATGAGATCAAGTATAATTTCATACACATCAAAGCACTAGTTTATAGTTTGGTGCTGATGGAGCATTAAACCATCACCAGGGTACATACACTGTATTATTAGGGTCATTTTGTTTTTTCTTGGTGTTGTAGCACATTGGAGCTTTGTAGTGTCTACATACAAAAATCAAACTTGTTGAAATTGTAATTCTCTTGGTACACCGCCCTAAAGATCAAAAGGGCCAACAGTCTCGCACTGTTGACCCTTACTTGGAGTGTCACAGACTCTCACGGTTGACCAGCTGCAGAAAGTACAATTTAGGCTTTGCAGCATTTCTTGTAAGCTTCAAAGAACATGTCCAGTCCTGCAAAGACAGATGTGAAAAATGCCCACGATTCAGATCCAGAAACAGTTTTATCTAACTTATTTTTAGTCCTAGGTGAAACAACTTCAGCTACACTATAGAGTATATTCAAAGACTGTTGCTGAAAAATAAAGGGAAGTTTAAAATCTGCTGTGTACCCCTGAGTGTACCCATTCATATTAACTGGTGAGTATGTCCAAACTTTTGACTGGTATTATAACTTTTGTTATAACCATCTGACTCTTAAGTCTGACGTCATTAGACCAAACTCTTCTTCACTTCCTAAATTCAAACATACACTGTGGCGTGTCTTCAATTAAATGATTAGTGTGAATGCTCTCCCAGGTGCTACTATAAAGTTTAACATCTGAAATGCATGAAAAAGAGTATTTACAAATTTTAATGGACTTTGAAGTTAGCAAAAAGCTAGCTGAGTAAAGCAAGTTCTGACTAAACACAGTACTTTGGACATAAATGAAGACAGAGAACTAAACAGCAGTAATGTTTGTAGGGTTACTTGGACTAGCTGGCTAGCAGGTATAAAACAGTATGCTACCTGGTGGCTACTTCTAGAACTATGATGATGTATGTTAACTCTCGATCAAAGGTAATGTGACAGTCCATCATATGGTAGTAGAAAGACTGAAAAATGACCACACTTTAGTCAAGAGAACATCAGAGATGATCCATCCACAACACGAGGGTAGTCATTAATATGCTGCTGTGCGCTCTGGATGATTCTGAACTGAAATCTTAGTTGGGCTCTGATTGATTCTTAGTGTGTGGCAAACTGTGAGCCAATGGGCTGTGGCTACATTGTAAGGTTTTAAAAACTGAGCTTAAAGGGACACTGCACATGAGTAGTACTAATGAAACGCCAGAGAGGCTGACAATGACCACAGATTGTTTTTAAAGGCTTCTTCATATCAAATAAAAGAAGATACATATTAAAAAGACATCAGTTAGAACTTGGATCCAGAAGCAGGGTTGATACCTGATTACTTAACAAGCAGATACTAAAACTGGACTGCACCAGTGGTGAGTGAGAGAGCTGTAAGAGTTGTTCTTCATTACCTGTAACTGATGTAGTACATATAAAAACACTTCTAAGTTTAGACATATGAAAGTTTGCTTTTGTATCAAGAAAATTCTGATAATGCTAATATACAAGCTATATTTTGTGCTGTAGTCAGTCATTTTTCATGCTTCAGTTAATTTGAGACCAGGCTTGAAGATGCAAATAAAAAGGATGCAAATGGAACATCTCACCCTTAAGGACCCTTAAGAACTTTAACTGATCTTGTTACTATCTGTGATAACATTGGTCACCTTTCTCACTCACTATGTGTTAACAGACCTCTCTGCATTGAATCACACTTGTTACTAATCTCTGTCTCTCTTCCGCAGCATGTCTTTTATCCTGTCTTCCTTCTCTCACCCCAACCAATCACAGCAGATGGCCCCGCCCCTCCCTGAGCCTGGTTCTGTTGGAGGTTTCTTCCTGTTAAAAGGGAGTTTTTCCTTCCCACTGTCACCAAAGTGCTTGCTCATAGGGGGTCATATGATTGTTGGGTTTTTCTCTGTATTATGTATTCTCTGTATTATTGTAGGGTCTACCTTACAAAATAAAGCGCCTTGAGGCGACTGTTGTTGTGATTTGGCGCTGACAGCACACATTGCCTCTTTAAAGTCTAAATGCTTTTCTATCCTCTCTTTGTGAAACCAGCTCAAGGTTTTGGTGTCACACTGAGACCTTCCATCTAGAGACACCTTTTTGAATAAGCATTAAACATGCATATGAGGGGAAATATCTTGCGGAAAATAGGGGCAGCACGGTGGCACGGTGGTTAGCACTGTTGCCGCACAGCAAGAAGGTCCCGAGTTCAATTCCACCATCTGTGTGGAGTTTGCATGTTCTCCCCATGTTTGCGTGGGTTCCCTCCGGGTACTCCGGCTTCCTCCCACTGTCCAAAGACATGCAGCTTGTGGGGATAGGTTAATTGGATAATCCAAATTGCCACTAGGTGTGAATGTGCGAGTGAATGTTAGTGCGAATGGTTGTCTGTCCCTATGTGTTGGCCCTGCGACAGACTGGCGACCTGTCCAGGGTGTACCCCGCCTCTCGCCCTATGAGAGCTGGGATAGGCTCCAGCGCCCCCCGCGACCCTGAAAAGGATAAGCGGAAGCGAATGGATGGATGGAAGATGAGAAAAAGATTTCCACATGCAAGGCAGATTGTGGTTTAAATCAATGTCACGAGTATCAAGTTATTCTTGACTGGAGAGACATGCTCTCTTGCTCTTACTGTTAAATTGCTAGTGCTATAGATTTCCTTGCCTACAGCTAAAACCATCAGCTAAAGAACAAAACCCGAGAAAGTTCTCTAGGTGCTGTCAGAAACCATTTTTGGAGACAGAGAAAAAAAGATCCAGTGCCTGAGCGCAGACAGAAGTCGAAAAAAACATCTGGGCTCCATATATGGAAAGAAATGAATTACTGCAGGAACAAACTGACCTTCACTGCCTGATAAATCAGTATACTGTATCACGGTTAACAGATTTTCGTAATTTAACAATAGTAACTAACACTTTTAACATGCTCTTTGAAGACTGTTTTTTGGCTGATGCAACAACTTTGAAAGATGAATGTAGCAACAGAGTTTCCTTAAAAGAATTCTTTTAGACATTACTCCTACCCTGTTTCCAACAGACTAAAATGAAACGTTAAAACGATGACATTTTATTAAGCAGATGTCAGCAGCAACAGCAGCTCTTATCAGTTTCATATTTGTTCATATAACAGTGCAAACTTATGGTTATCTGTGTTGACAGCACAGATAAACCACTGGAGCGTGCGGCCAGGCAGAGTTTTGCGACTTACATCGGACTTCCAGGTACATGTGTCGGGCGTCCTGGCCGATGGAGTTGCTGGCGGTGCAGAGGTACTGTCCGGCATATGTGAACTGGACATTTTTCAAGGTGAGAGAGGACACCCGCGCATGACTGCGCACCACCACATTTCTATCAAGGCTCTATAAAGAAGAAGAGAAAGAAATTATTCTCACTTATAAAGCAGGTAGTTTTATATACAACGGGGCTAAAGGATGAGTCTGTATTTGTTGTATTGCTAGTGCAAATGGGACAAATGAGTAGAAGATAACGTGGGAACTATAAACTGAGAAAGCAAGAGTAAAAAAAAGAAAAAGAAAAAAATGTGACAACTGACTGACAGGTGAGCCATGTGAACTGCAGTGCAGAAATACCACAAGAACAGCGGGATGGAGACAACATAAAAGCTACAACTGCAATGAACTCTTCTGAGAGAGAATTTAGTATTCCTTGGATGCTATTAGCTGATAAGGCTAAAATTATTCTATGGGGTTTTTTTTGCATGTGAAGCGAGTGCCACAGGAGCAAACAAATCCTTTCTTTAAATCCTAAAAAAAATAAAAAATAACGTCAGTTGTAAAAATCGTACAAATATGCTGCTAAAATATATTCTTTTCTCATACATATATAAACAGCAACAGACTGTCTGAAAAACTATTGCTGGGATAACTATTAAACCAGTGTCAGAGCCCTGGCTAATAAACTGCAAACTCGATTGCTGTCTTTACCATTTAGCAGTCTGCTTGCAGGTTTACAGGCAGTCTAATTGCACTTGGAACAGTATAACTGCACTTTTAACAAACAGCTTGTTAAATCTGGTTTGTATTTGTATTAAGAGATCACATTTATTAGCCTGCCTACTGAGCTAATACTGCTATTCCAAGCATGTCTTATGCCTCACTTAGAGTGATCTCTTAACAGCTGTGCAGCTGACATCAAAAGTGGCCCAACGACCTCACTTGTTTTTTTAACAAATGCAGTGGATCCTAGCTTCATCTCTGTTGTGCATGTAACCTGATGCAAATACAGGGCCAAAGCAGAGGGGGCTTCAAGTTCTGCACCGTTTTGCGAAGACAAAAAGTGTATTTTCTGTAGGTTTTGAAATCACTTGGCGAAAGTCAGCAGGTGAAAAAAACAACATCGGTAATAAAGAGAAGCCCTATGAAATAATTAATAAAACTGCAAGCCTATAAAACCTGTGGCTGTTAAAAAACGTGTAACAGTTTATCTTTCCTTTGGGGGACACAGCCGACACAAAAAGGAGATATACATCTTCGTTCTAGGTGCCATAGTATTCGCTTTTTATTTTCACATTCTAGCTAGAGCTTCGGCGTAAAAAGCTCTGGACAGTAAACTAGGATATAGATGTAGTATATAACAGAGTCACATTTGTTGTATAAGTATTATGTCAAAAATTGCTTTTCTTTGCAGAGCAGGGTGATGCAGATGTGGCAGAAATATTTCTGCTGTTTACTGAAGATCTGAGGGAGTGTCCTGGAACATTTTGAAAGGGCAGCATTAATCTTGTCTTACTGCAGTAACACAGGAAAGAGCTGTACTGGGTACACTGCTGGAATATAAACAGGAAAAAAGGTTAATAGAGAATAATGCTTTAATAATACAGCACAGGTAGAAGAGAGAGGGGAGACCTTTGAACAGGATTCATTCATTAACCAAATCATTTTAATTACAAAAATGAATTATGGTGGTAGACTTATAAGGTGATGTATGGACAGGAGTTTTTCAGTGTCTTGTATTTTGCAGTCACTGCTGATTTGCTCTGCAGAGCAAATCTTTGTACACGTGTTTTGCTTGTTGTACATTCTGTCCAGCAAGTGTTACATGAAGAGGGAGACTGTCAGGCATAGCATGCACAGGCTCTGTCGGTGTATTCGTTAGATGTAGATCTGCCATTCTCAGCAATCACGGCGCAAGAGCCATTTATGCTTTATCTTTCCAAAACACTAGCTCAATAAAACTATGTTAACACTGTATTATTAGCACGCTGAAATTTTATAACCACGTCCTTCTTGAAAAAAATGAGGCAGTTTAGGCAGATTAAAATAGAACTTTTTAACACAGCAGAGGTTGGTGAGCCGAGCCAACAGTTTAAAAAATGAACTCTACTACATCAAGAATTCAGCTCATGATTAACTGTCTCCCAATTTGGTATCAGGATCCTTTAACAGAACGTGGCACATGAAGATATATATTTGCGGAGAACACCTGAAGGACAGGCCGGACCTGTGCCTCCTCCAAAAATTAAACTTTGAATCTATTGGGAGTGGTCCTTGTCCACTTTAATGTCTAGAATGTTGATTTATGGAGCAACCTGATGGCCCAGGGGTTTAAGGAACAGAACATGAATATACAAAGGGGTAGGCTATTCTTAATTTTAATCCAGCCCGGGACTTGTGTTGCTTGCTTATCATTCCCCATCTATTTCTGCCCTTAATTCTCTTAATTTCTCCACTGTCAAATCTTTCATCAAGGAGAAATATACCAAGAAAACTAAGTGCAATTTCTCTACTTGGCATTCTCAAGCCCTCCGAAGTGTTAAGGCGGGAAAAAGGTTATGATTTTAAGACAACGGTTAATTTAAGGCGACATTTAACAAAAAGCAAATGGTAAATAGAGTTCTATTAAACCATTTCCTTTATCTAGAATTGTCTTTACTTAACATGCACTGAGTTGCTAAAAGAAAAACAAGCAGTCAACTTTGGTAAAACAACATGGTCATATGATCGTCTTATGAGTTGAAAATCAGTCAGTAGGCAGGTTATAATAATCAGACTGTTATCTGGTTTAAGTGTCAAACTGTCTTCCAAAGTGCACTTCTTAATGAAATAAAGATAAAGTGAAAAGGCTTTTCTGTTGTCCTTAGCATAATTTCACCTTTCATGTTCGATTGTCTTCTATGACTAATTGTTTAATGACTGCTTTTCCGGGTTGCTGATTAACACCTGTCAGCTCGGTTCAGCTAACGTCCAATGAAAGTAAGGCCGACGCTATTACTGAAGATCTGTTCGATCCATTCTGTGCTGCAATAAGTACATTCGCTGACAGCTGACTTTCTGTGTGGGCCTACAAGAAAAATGTTTAATGGGCTCGTTTGTTCACATCCAACTCTATGGCTTTATTCTTGGAATTTATTGAAGTAGTCCGCATGATTCAGTTCAAAGTACCTGGGCCTAGGTGCAGCCCCTCAGTCTGAAACAGGCAAATTTAGATCCCTTCCTCCTCCCTTTAGGATAGCTTTCTTCTTATAGGTCTTTGCATTGGTCTGTGCTTAGGAATAGCTGCTCTCACTGACATCATACAAAGCCAAAAAAACCCTTTCAACTGAGATGAAGTCTTTAGCCTTACCTCTTTGCTCACGTGTATTCCTACATAACACTGAACTCTTTAATTTAACTTAAGGCATCTTAATCGTCCACAGTCCAGCAATAACAGTAAAATAGCTCAGAAGATCGTATGTGCAACATGAAATTCAACATGTAAATACTGGAAGCAAGCAAAAAGTATCAGTAAATCACTCGAACAAAGTAATAGCAATAATAAAAACACCAAAGAAGTAGTCTTTAACATAACTTCTGTACTAAAGAGCACAGTCAAGGATGTACAAGTGCTGAAATTTCTGTAGTAACCCTTGGATTAGACTGGGCTCAGAGAGGTAAGAAAAACTGAAAGCGTTCCCGCTAAAACATAAAAGCATAGGTCACAGCAGCGGATCCATAAAACACGCAACTTAAAACCCAGTCAACAGCCCAACGAGGTGACTTGATAATTGTCACATGCTGGGATAAGGCTGTTAAACAGGCGTGTGGAATTCAATAGTTTAAACAAACCTTCACAGCATTACATCAGCAGGAAATGAGTGCCATGAATGATGCACTTATTAAAGCAAGTTATTGAAGCCAGTTAGGACAAACCTGTCAAAACTCTGAATCTGTGTGTTATGGATGCTGAATATGACAGTTAATTCTTAGCTTGGTTCCTTGTCACACATGTGTGGCAGTGGTGAGTGAAGTGAGCTGATTGTACTGTGTCAGGTCTATCTAAAGGTAGTAATTGTGTTTGCAGTGGGCCAAGCGTGTGCATGTTTTTCTTTTGTGCCGAACAACAGAACAGGAAGCTCAAGTGCTTCGGGATTTTTAAAAAAATGCAAACACACTTGGCATCCTTAAGCTTACCCTGTAAAAATGCTTGTTAATGCCATTCTAAGAGTTCTGCCTAAACATGAGCCTTAAAAGTGGACACTGCAAACAGAATTCTGTCAACCTTCTTTGTATTAGAGGTTGAAAAAATCCTCTCAAATCCTGGAGAAACAAAATCAAAACTCTCTACTTGGCTACATATGATCAGGGGCAAGGAAGACTTTTTTTTTTCTTTTGGGTGAACTGACCTAGTGAGACCACAGTATAAATGAGGCCCCAGGTGACTGAATGAGGCAGCTTCTACAGTGTACAGTTGAAGCAAAAACATGCAGGCCCCTGGCCCATGACAGAAGGCTACACCATTAAAATCCAGTCTGTTATTTGCTAGAGTTTGGTGAGTTAGAGTTTGCTCACAGCAGAGCAGGCACTGTGTTTTTTTGGTGTCCAGCTGCTGATCAATCAACAATGCAGGATTTATCTTTTTTTTTTTTTCATGCAAACTCTGAGCATTCACCACACTGTGCAGCAGGAAACAAAGAATGGAGCTACTTGGTCTACACTCAGATGCCTGTGTCTCACATGGAAATTTGTTGACAAAAATAAACAGGGATAAACTAATGGAGCAAGTCTAAATGTATACTGGAACTAAATGTATTAAATGAACTGTACTACGTGGCTATTAGTCTACACATTAAGTGCAAAACTAAATATGGTGCATATTAAATGTAGGCTGAGTGATAACACTTCTGCTCTGCAAACAAAAACAAAAAAAGGTGGTGGGGGTAAAAGTGGTAGTCTATGATGTAAGTCTGGGCTAGTACGTCTAGAATCAGGCTACGATATTTAGTAGCCATACCTCGTATGTGTCTGGTCGAGTCCAAGAGGCCTAGAGAGGACAGAAGCAAAGAGGCAAAGACAAACAGCGACACAGTGGAACAAAGTGAGCTTTTGGAAATGACCCACATAGAACGAATGCAGACTGGCTTCAATGTGCAATGATTGAATCTTTTAAATACCGTACCATGGGTTTGTTTTAGATTGTTACAGCAAAATCATGCAAATACATTGTTGCCAATTAATTTCCAGAATATGTACAAGTGTGTTTTCTCCCTTCTTGGTAGTTTCTGGTTTATATCTGTCTTTTAAATGCTATCAATCATAGTTTACTTTGTTTTTGCGACAGACAACATATGAAAGATGGAAGTAGCCTCTGGGTCTGAAGAGGTAAGCAGATTGCACATAATGACTTCAGTAAGCACTGTCCTGATTAATAAACGGTCATAAAATATTCACATTTAGAGTAAAATAGGTAACAGAGGAATGAGGGATTAAAGATGTAGCTACTTGTGGGAGAAAAGTTGAAAACTCATGAACATGTATCCTCATTTTCTCAGATTACTTCTTGCTTAATCATATGTGATTCCAAAAATGCCAAATGGGAACAGCCAAATAATCAAAATGGGACTTAATAAACCAGTGGCTGGCATCAGAGTGGTAAAGACCTTAGGCACTCTTTTATAAACCATCTAAGATTTCTGCATTTGTATTAAATCAGTGATGCCATCTTGCAGTAATGTAACTACAATTTAAAAAAAGATAGAATACCAAATATCAAGGGTAGTTACCACTTTGCCTTTCAGGCAAACAGCCGTGATTTTTTACAAGATTTCTAGAAGCGGGACTTGGCACTGTTCTGATGTTGTTTATGAAAACTACAGATTGGATCCAGCTGAATAATTTCATTCAAAGCTTTATTTATTATAATTAAATAATTAAGACTAATGATGTCATAAATATATTATATCCCTCTGTTGACGTATTGAAGGCTAGCTGAACATTTGGCATTATCTAGTTCAAGGTTTTCTTAATGTGAAAATGACTGTTATGATGAGGGTCAGGCTTTCCAACTTGGCAATCAAGGAAGTAACAGAACTGGTCAAAATGCCAAACTCGAGCACATTTTCCTAGAGCTGCATGGGGCCAGTTATTAATTAATATACTCTAATAAGAGAGAATTTGGAGGCACACTAAGGAAAACAAGGCACTGCAACTAATTATACAAGAACCACTACCGGCACCTAGGGACTTTGTTTCCTAATCAGCACATTTTCTCATCATGGCTTATGTATCTTGATTAACTCATTCATGTAAGTACAGAACATTGACTTCCACCACTTATCCTCTATTAATATAAACTACATACAGATTTCTATCATGTGGTATAAACGTTCAAACCACAAAGACCCTCAGCCGAACTGAGATGATGTCTTAATCATACATTACACAATGACGCCATTAGCTGTGTTTTTCTCAACCCAGTAATATTCAAAAGAAGAAGCCGAAGCCAGTAAAATTCCTGTTCTGTCATTGCACATCATTACGAATATGTCTGTGCTCTTGTACCCTGGCTGGTATGATGTAGAACTAGAATGTGAATGGAAGACAGAGCGTGGCAAACAGGAAAGTAATGATGAATGAAGATCCAATGAAAATTAGTGACAGCTATTACCAAATGATCAGCGGGATTTTCTGACTACAGCAACATTAAATCAAAATGTATCTGACAGTGATAGATAGGGAGGAGAGGGATGATGACAGCCTGTGAATAGAAGACATTCAGTGGCAACTGTGAATACGACATGCAAGTCCTGTCTTGCAGGTGGAAGATTACATTCAGAAAGTCGCAATACAGTCACGGCTGCCGCAGCTGATTGGCAGTGATAAATTGCACAGTTAATGGGAAAATATGAGAATATTTTAACTGACTCAAATGTACAAACTGATCATTTTCCAGCACAACCGGAGTGGTGAATGGATAATTTGCACAAGTTTGCCATTAAGTCTAAAATAAAATCCGTCTCAGTTTAACAACAACTTCTCGAAATGTCTGCATTACAAGAACTGAATAAATAGCACATTCTTCTTTAGCGCAATGTTGTTCAGAAACTACAATATCCTACGGTTTATTCCATTCTTAAAGACCTCATCGTTCCATATTCCCCCAATAGAGCACTTTGCTCTTGGATTGAGGGCTTACTTGCTAGGATATAAAAGTAGAGTGGGAGCTTCAAGCTTCAGGCCCCTCGTCTGTTGAACCAGCTCCCAGCTTAAATTTGGGACACACACTGTGTCTAAACTTTTAAATTAAATTTAAAAAGTAAAGCTTAAAACTTTCCGTTTTTGATAAAGCTTAGCTATTTAGGACTCAAGTGTTTCTTGTTTGCATCTAACCATTAGTTATTATTAATCTCTGGCTCTCTTGCACAGTGTGTCTTTTGTCCCATGTCTCTCCCCAGTCGTAGCAGATGGCTGCCCCCTCCCTGAGCCTGGTTCTGGAGTTTTCTTCCTGCTAAAAATGAGTTTTTCCTTCCCACTGCCACTAAGTGCTCGCTCATATGGGGTCATCTGAATGCTGGAGCTTTCACTCTATTACAGTAGGGTAATAGATAATAGATGATAAAAAGCACCTTGAAGTGACTGTCGGGATTTGGTGCATTATAAATAAAACTGAATTGATTTAAATCATCCTGCTGCTGTAAATATAACTGCCACATTTGGTGCACAGTCTCACAATAATGTTATATTTTCTCCAATTAGCTATCTGAATGCTTAAACAACTGTATCAGCGATATTTACAATTATTAGTATAGAGAATGTTTACAATATGACTAGAAGAGAGTTTGTCAGACAGTGATTACCATGGTCATTTTAGTTTTATATTATTCCACCAAAAATCAATAGTTCATTTCACAGAGATACATTTAATGTGAAAATGAGCTACATGGTACCTTTCAGACATAATTCATCACAATGCACCAGCTGACAGAGCATGTTAAATGAAGTAGGCCAGCATGGCCCAAAATACTGTGCAGCTGACTCTCTTATGCCCTGTGGGAAATAACAGGACAGGTGCTTTCATTGCATTTAGAGTGTGTAGCTCCAAGAGTAGCTTCTCTATTGTTGTTACACACCTGTGTCATTTGAAACATTTGAAGAATAACTGTGTCTCCTATGGCAGGGCAACAAACGTTGTTGAACCATTTTTGTGTGAGAACATATTTCACAGGAGTTACAATACCTCTCAACAGTCAAACAAAAAATGGACTCGGGGTTTTCATGCTAAATGCTGCTAGTAGTGACAGGGTACAGCTTATCTTATGCCTAATTAAATGCCAGCATATTGTTGGCAGGAACAAGAAAATGTGTGATATACAAGTTTTATGCCAAATCATGTTTTTTTCCCTGTTATTCCACAGCAAATGTCCCAAGGCCAGCAACCAGTCTGCAACCCAGCTGTTCTGTGTATCAGGAAAATATGCAGTGTCCAACTTTAGTGCTTTTAGAAGTAATATAAACATGTAGCAGTATGTAACGCATGCTGAATCACAAACCAGTGCATGAAATGTCTTTCCCGAATCCAAAAACCTGGTGGAGGCAGCGAGGTAATTATCTTAATACTGTTTACTGCATTCACAGAAAATTACCCCTCTGAAGTGACTAATCTGTTTGCTGCTAGCACGATGTGCATTGTCAGAATAGACCGTTAAGATGGATTTTTCAAAATTATACAATTTTAATGAGCTGATAAGAGCATAACAATAGACTTCGGATGAGACTCTCTCACCAGGCTGGCAACTGCCAGAATGCTGTGACCACTGTAATGGAGAAAATAAGGAAAGGAATGGTGTTCATAGGTTCCACATCCTAAGAAGCCGTTTACCATACCCTATAAGCAAAGCTTTAATCCAGTGTTATCTCCAGTGCTCCTGAAGGACATGAAGAGGAAAAACTAGGATATACGCCAAAGCATGACAAAGATGCATAACCCTTATGTGGCTGCTTTACTCATATCGTGTTCATCCTGGGAAAAAAGTGCCCACTCGTTCCCAAAGTGGATTATCGCAGTAGTTTGCCAGAGTGGCATAACTGGGATCACAACAATCTGATTCATAGCAATAATTAAGCCAATGCCAATTAAATCATTTTCACTTTGTTTTTTAAACTCTTGTTTGAGTTCCTGTGAATTTAAAAAGAGCGCTTTTTATAGTAAATTCACAAAAAAAGGAAAGAAATTTCCATTAAGATGTAAGATGCGCTGTTAAAAACATGAGGGGAGACATAGGAAGTCTACACTCTCTCTCCTTTATCAATCACAATGTAAATGTACAAAAGCATTAAAGCAACTCGGGCTGTATAAGACAAGGCTGTCAAAAGTTCACAGAGATCGTGAAGGCAACATCAAAACCTCATTGTGCAAAGTTCAAACTCATGTAACAATGAGAAATTTACTAAGCACTTTTAGCTGCATTCCCAGCATGCGGGTTGAGTTGAATGGCCAACTGATTAGTTATTAATGCCATGAGATGAAAAGTGACGGAAGTGAAAATAATTGGTGGGATTTCGAGGCTGAATTTAAAAAATGAAAGTTAGTGAACGGCTGACAAAATTCCTTAAAAATGTCCATGTGGGTTTTTGCAAATTGAAATTGCAGTCATGCCTTTTTCTGAAAATTGTATTTAATAACAGCTGTTCCACATCCAATGCCAACAAATCTGGAGAGCATGTGCTGTATTGTATATTACAGTGCAGGTCATAATATGTAAGTGGTACAAATTATCTGGAAATATGTGGAGGCTCTGTTCTAGCTTTCATCCACTATCTTTTCTGAATGACAATTTTTTGAATATGTTGTTTGCCATATTGTTCCTTAAAAGCAAAAATGTTTTAGGCAAATTTCTCAAACAACTGTAGTTTTATTTTTTGGTACCTCTCTATCATTAGCACCCCTTTTCCTAAAAACACTTCTATTAACTGAAAAAAAGAGTTTCTGGTGCATGACCACACAACAACTCTACCTGTTCTCCTTCAGTGAAGACCTTGTTTCCAAAACTCCAGGAAATTGTAGGTGTTGGGTCACCGGAAGCCTGACATGTCAGGATGACTTGATCATCAAACTCCGAAGCAGTTTGGTTACTCAAGTAGGTAATGTTGGGTTGGACTAGAAACAAGACAGAAACTGTTATTAGAATTGGTTTTCTAGACACCTCATAAATGTGGGTACCTTTGGTTTAATGCTCCTTCAACGAGAAGCAGCGGGGTAATTTCAAATATTTAATCTGTTTCTTTATTCTTTTTTAAACAGCTAATAGATGCTTGACATTTATTAACAGCTATTGCCACTAATCCACCTGCCCTTTTTCTATTAACTGGGTTTAACAGTAGAGGCGGAAAAATTCTGAGGTTCAAATCACCACATAAACTCATCAGCTGCTGGCCGATGAATAAATGTGATCAAATGACCATGTCACTGTGAATGACACATTTGACATGGCCATTTGATCCATGGCTGATAGAGACGTTTCAGTATTACTCACTGGGGTGGTTTCATACCCCAGTGAGTTATAACAGAGCCACAAGATTAGATAATTCCCTCATAAAGAAATACTGCACTTTATGTTTCACAGCTGTGTAAGGAAAAGCTGCGTAAGAGTCTGCAGCAAATGGCACAAAATACAACAAAGAAATGTCAGAGATGATAAAAAAAAAACAGCCGCCGTGTTCTTTATGCTAAGCAAACCATCAGCAAATGGAGTCATTTTCTTACCAAACACGCTTAGGCTGACTTCCTCCGTTTTCTCTCCCGCCTTGTTCTTGGCGATGCACGCGTAATCTCCTTCATCCACTTTGGTGACATGTTTTATTAACAATTCTGAACCATCCTCATTGAGGTTGTACTTATCGCCGTCTTCAAGGACAACACCGTTACTGTAGCAAGGGGGGAAAAAAAGAGGAAAAGACAAGTGTCCGCGTCACATGTATTTACTTGCACAACTTGAGGAGCCTACGAATAAGTTTCTAAACTCACTGACAAAGAACAGTTGGGGTTTTATCTACTGAGGCAAGCAGCTCGCAGACAACAAAGGCTGGCAGACCAAAAAACGCTGTCCTGTGCTCAGTGCTTCTAAGAACACCTCCAACATTGCCTCAGATTCTGTTTGCCTTTGGTCTCCTTCAGCCTTGTTTTTAAGAAGGTCATACACCAATTGTATGATGACGACGCTTCTTTTAGATTTCAGAAAACACTCCTACTCTCAGGAGCCAAACTTTCACTTGAGGTTAGAATCTCTCTTTTTTTTTGTAGTGAATTAAGTGTTCGTAGACCTGGAGTAGCAGCATCGCTCCAGCAGCCAGACAGTGAATGACAGGCCTGTCAGCAACTAGAACAAATAGAGCTTTACCCCTATGTTTTTTTCACCGCCTCACCCACCTATCCTCCCAACAACCTTCCAGTCCGTCTTAACCCTCTTCTAGCCAGGGCCTGCTTCTTCCTCAGGATCACACATTAGATCTGCTGCATGAAAGACAGCTGTGAGCGGGATTTGAGTTCAGTCGTCTTATTTACTCATGCAGCAGCAATAATGCTTTGTCTACAGGTTCCTCCTCACAGCAGCGGTGCTGCTGCATTCAGACATGAATGATGCACCAAGAATATTAACGTGCACTCAGCAAACAGCTGCATGAAAAAAAAACGCGTTCGGGCTGACGTCCTCGGTTTCCTCTCCTGAAAACATACATTTGCACAAGTCGGTGGTCATCAAACAAAAATATCCTGTTCCAGCACACACATGCTAGGTGCACTGTTAAGTTTATGTTTAAAATCATTACTAACTTAGTAAACCTCTTTAATCATTAAACACAAATCAGGTACCAATTATCGAACTACTGATTAGTGGTTGCTAAGATGCATATACACTTCCTGCTTGTTGACCTATTCACAATCCCTTTAAATATAAATTAACAAGTGTCATGTAAAAATTAACTTTATCAAAAGCAAGCCTGCATGAAAGGGGTCAGAGACAGAAGGATAAAGGGGACTGACTGGTAAGCTATGAAGAGCAAAGTCACAAATCTGGTCTGGTCACGCTACTGTATGCAGAGATTTATTATTTCCTTATTATTACTGTGTCCAGCAGCTGGAGAAAAAACAACAGAGATACCCCGACAGCTGCCTCGGGTAGCACACATCCTGCTAAAGGGTAGCCTCACACTTATGAAAATGTCACTGTTAAATTGACGCTCCTTGCTGCACAAAAGATAAAAAACCCTGAGGTCCTTTTTGATTAGGAATGTTTGTAACTAATTGAACTGACCTGTAAATATAAATTGCAGCCATTAGCGTAGCATAACAAATTCCTAATTGCCATGGAATGAAGTTTCAGGAAGACTAATCTTATGCAGATGTAGCTCCGTCCTATCAACCCTTTATCTGGTAAGAGGCAAAAACACATGACTCATTTACCCTTTTACTGTGGAAGTTATTACACAGATTTTGATCATTAAGGTAAAAAGCCATCAGAATATCTCTCCATATCATTGTGTCATAAAATGGACTGCTGAAATGAAAAAGCAAAAGGTAACGGTATATAAATCTCCCGCTCGCTAATGAATACTAATGAGTGTGACTTATAATGAGTTTCCATTGAAAAGCTGGAATTAATAAAAGCCCTCTATGTGCTTTAAGTACTAGTACACTGTATAGTGCATAGTTTGTCTTCCGTTGCTCTGCTGCAAATATCATTCATCTCAGCTTAATCTTATCAGGCTGCTTTTACCTGCTTGGCAGATTGCCACTTAGAGAGGGGGGGGGTCATTTGTATTGACTTCAGTGCTTCTTTTTGGAAGGATTACTGTGCATCAAGCATAACATTTTGTAATTCATAATTATTCATACCATTGCTCTAACTAATATTGCTTGTTTAGAGGTCAAGAACAAGCGGATCTGAACACGAAAAAAAGAATAAATAAAATGCTTCATTTTTTGTGGAAGCTCAAAAGTGCTCCTGATGTGATCCGGGGTAAATCTGAACTCTACTCGTCACAACAGCCAGATAACAAGATTGAATGACGTACTGTGCCCAAGTAACGGTGGGTTCCGGGAAGCCATCTGCATCACAAGCCAGTAAAGCTGATTTACCAACGTCTGCTGTAGCGTTGACTCCTGGGTGCCTGACACGGATGGTGGGAAGCACTGAAAAAGATGCAAGATTAATTTGAATTTCAAGTAACTAATGTGTATTTATAAATTATATTTAAAGAGGTTTAATGTAGATATGTAGATTCAAAACCATTAAATGATTGTATTGCTTATTTTGGGGGTCTTTAATTCCATATAAAATTAACCAAACACTTAAAAAGGTTCACAAAAAAGACCCCTCATATGGTATGCCTTTTTTTAAACAACTACCGAACCCACATGGTGATGTGTAATTGTGGTAAAGTTTACCCAAAATGCAGTTTGCTCCAGTGAGTTGTGATAAAACAGACTGGATGTTTCAAAATAACTGAAATGAACATATTTCACACACATAATTATATTTCCCATAGTTACACGTCTACTTCTTAAATTACTCAGAGGGTTCGAAAATAAAAATTCAATTATCGATGAAAATCTACAGAGTAGTTTTTAAGGAGTGATATTTCCTCAAGAAAATCGCCCAAAATAATCTTTTTAAATATATTTTTCAAAATTCTTCATCCTGACAGTTAAAGGACTTTGATATTTAAAAGCAATTTGGGGATAATGTTGCTACTAAAGGTCAGAGCATCTGCAACATTTTCTGAGAAATCCACAAATTTAAAACCAGTTTCTCGTCATTCTGGTCTGTAGTTGTTTGAATATATTTCTCTAAACCAGAAACTTGAAAAAGATGGCTAGATGATCTGACTAACTATCATTGGAGCAACAAAAAAGTTTTAAGGGTTTTAGAGCCATCTGGCTCATTACTGAACCCTGCTCTGTTAAGCCAAAACCACACATTGATAAACAGCAGGGCAGGCAGAGCATAGAAGGTGGTGTATACACTGCTTACCGTTAACAATGACCTTCATAGTCTTGAAGTCAATTTCTCCCCTGGCCATGACACGAGCCTCACAAGTGTATGTGCCCTCATCTGTCTTTTTAATGCTGCGGATCTGCAGATGGCCATTATCCATGATCTTAAATCGAACTACAAAAAAACAGGACAAAAAAGAACAAAGGATCAAGATTGTGAAGATTACATTCTCAACAACACAGTGGGACAAAAGAAACGTATGATTTAATAAGTCTACCATTAATTAAGGGATGATCATAAAATGAGAGCAGTGTGAACTGTATGCTTAAATGAAACACTGAGACAGGAAGTTGGGGCAAGATTAAGAAAATCCTTCCTGGTAATCAAATTATTAGATAAGAGAGAGCTTCATGACACTCTGGCTACAGTAAACATACTTTATCAATGTTTTAATCAAACCCAGATCCCTGACAAACTGTTGCACCTCTAATTAAACAATGCACAGTAACACAGCGAGCTGGTGTTATTTTTCACACATTATTGAGAAAAACTATCCAGCACTTATTAAAATCCACAATTTAGACATTACACAGGGGACTTTTTTTATTTACTTTTTGTTGACGATCTGCATATTATTAATTTTAGTAATGAATGTTGCCTCAATAAAGTGACGTGTTCTTCCTATCAAGTTTGAGAGTTATACAGTTTACTGAACCAATAATTCCACCTCAGCGACTCCTACCACATCACACCATCCGTGGAAGTGAAAAATTTACATAGTGTATAAAAAATAAATGACTGAAATGTTCAAAAGCTTTTAAAGTTTAATCCAAGAGTCTAAAAGTTAAGAGGAAACAAAGCTTTTGTTAAACAGCTCTTATTCAGGTCACCGTGACACATTTTAGAAGGAAGAGTTACTGTTGGGATTTTTAACTCTGCAGCTTGCAGCACAGGGTTAGGTCAGCTACTGCACTGAAGAAAATTGCATAAGCAGTTTTTAGTTTTCAGTGTCGGTTACAATTAGTGGCTTTTCCAGTGAAAAACACATTCCTTGACAAGAATCCAAGAACAAAGGCAGGCTTAGCACAACAGTGTGGTGACTCCAGGCTCTCCAGCGGTCACCGAGGGAGGGGTTACTTTAAGGTTAAAATAGGCCCCGGTTCAAGTGTGAAACAAAACCCAGACTCCTGTTTTATGTCCAGCTCCCACACTAGATCCTAGTTTTTCACTGAACTTGCTAAGCCATGGCTGTTTTGGACCAATTTGGTCAATGCTCCTCCCAAGAAAGAAGCTATTGCCAGATTAAATGATTACCAAATATTGTACATGAATTTAGGCCCTCCTCATATTTTTGGCCAGAAGGGACCAAACGCTGAAAAGCTCATAATTTCATCTTACACAGAAGACAGCTTGGATTCACAGCAGCTACATTAGATTAGATTTTTTGGCCTAGACTTTCTGGCAAAATGTTCTCCCATCCCTTCAGCAACACTTACAGTTTTATATGTTCGGTATGTACACACTCAGTTTCCTCCACAGCTGAGCTAAACACCTTGGTTTGTGTGCTTACTGGCAAAGCAGAAATGGTTCAAAACACAGGACAAACAACGGATAAAGGGATACAAGAAGAATTTGAAAAGTTTTTATAGAGTTTTGAGTGTTTTTCCCCTCTTTGTGTGACATGACTCACTACAGACAACCATGGTATCAAAGTAAAACTTGAACTTATTCCACTTTTTAAGCATAAAGGCAGTGTTTTTTTGATATACTAATGTGGCATATGGATAAAATAGATGTTCCACAACGTGTAACAATTACATCAAAGCTACATCTCTGATCATCCGTGTGCAGTGAGAACAAGACCCAATTGTGTACATCAAACACCTTTAACTCCCTAAACACGAAATTCCTTTATTAAGAAAGAGTTAGAGGTAAAAAAATGTTGTTAAAATGCATGTATGTGTATATTTATAAAGATAAGACTATCCTGATGGCTGAGCTTTTTTTGTTTTTGGTCTTTTTTATGCGTTTCAGGATTTCCTGCTTCCAGTTTTTCTGTTCTTGTGGGTTTATGATTATTATTATTATTGTTGTTCTTGCCTCCCCACTGTTCCTCTGTAATGTGTTTACTATTAGTTGTCTTTTCTCTGTGATTACTATGGTTGTTTCCTGCTTTACTTTAACAGTTAATTTTCTCTGGTGTTTCAATTCGGTTTTGAGCCTCTGTTTGATTTTTCTGCATAACTTTCATCTGCATTTTCTTCCTCTGCCGTGTGTGTGATCCACAATCAGTGTGCAGTGTATAAAGAGCCCTTCCTTCTCTTTGTTGCATTGTCTGTGTTTTTATGCTTCTTTTTCTCCTCTAGTGCTGTCCATTTTCTTCTTTGGATTCATAATCTGGCTTTTTTTGGATTCCATCATTTTTCTTTTAAATTGTCTTTCATTATCTGTTGGAATTCATATGAAATCAAAACTGATTAAAGCTCGCTTTCTGTTTGAGATCTGCCTCATGCATCCTGGGTGTGGGTCCTTAAATCTGCACTCCGTACAAGATCAGATTGAGACATGAGGAGCAATAGTAAGATCTCATCACCGTGAATGAGCAGGCATGAAAGACGTCAGGTATGACCTGAAGTCAGAACATGAGATGGAGGAACTGTGACTGAGGTGGTTTGCAAACTGTTTTTGCACATGAGCAGCAATAATGGGCAGACTGAGGCAACTTTTGCTTTTGCGGCTGAACTTCACTTCATCATTGCCAAAACAGATGCTATGATTAAGATTTGCAAAGTAACAAAATAATCTGATTCTAAACTAGCAAATCTGGGTAGGTATTATTACAGTTTTTTTGTTGTTATTGTTGTTAGTGACAGCAGAAGCTTTCTTAGATTACACTTTCCTTCCTTAAAAAAAACATGCTGAGTTTTTCAGATTTTTTTTCCCAACTATAGTTTTCCTTTATTTGGCGAAATTAAACTCCGGTGTGCCCTCAGACACATTTTCTAGTGACAATAACCACCTCTTGCTAGGCCCAAAAATACAATTTTCATGTTCACGCATCATCTATGAGGTCTAAAACTACTTTCCAATGGAAAACGGTTGGCTTTGTTCATAGATGATGGGCAGCAGGAGAGGGAGATGAGGAATAGTGTGGCAAATTGATTGGAAAGCATGAACTGGCAAACAGCACTGGCAGGGAGGTAAGGTGGCTGCTCACAGAGTTAAGAAGATGGAATGGAAAGGCAGGTTGGAGGTGAGAAAGCAGCTAAGCAGTGGGGTGTTTTTTTTCCTCCTTTTCTTCTTCTTTTTTTTTGAACTGACTCACCATCTTTGGCAGGTTGGATCTTGGAGCCCTTGTGCTTCCAAATAATAGTGGGTGGTGGTGAACTGACAACATCACAGACTATGTCAGCATCATCACCCTCGATGAACTCCTGCGGGTTGGGAGCACTCTCGAAGGTGATCTTTTCTGTGGGGAAATGTACATATTACACATTTATATAGATATATGTATTAACACAGAGACTGACATTTGTAAAGGTGAAAACTCACACATTTTGAATTTCAGTGGTTCACTTTGGTGTTTATATTACACATACCAAAGTTTCCAATAATTAGGTCAGTATATGTGAAATAATCCCCATGAGCCAAAAACTTCAGAGTGATCTAAACGCTCAGTTTCCAGTATGTTATAGTTCAGTTCTTACTATGGTCATTTCAGTCACACAGCCCTGGCTGGGAGAACAGCAACCCCTCACACCTGCTGTTTAAATCTCCTGTTTATGAGAGGGGCAGCCAGTCGGAAGAAAGCTGGCTTAAAGGGACGGGTGCTTAAACGGCTGGTTTCATACAGTGGATACACTCAGGGTTTGCACCAAAGTCCAGCTTGCCAAGCTAGACTGAGAATTACAGTATGGAGCTTGAAATCAGGTTACTTTTAATAATATAAACACTGTCTCTCTCTCTTTGAAATTCATTACTCAAAGAGAGCATAGTGGCTGAGTTACTACAGTTTATGCAGTAATGTTGACTAGCAACATGTGAAAAAATAACACTCTTCACTGGTAACGTCTGTAAAGGCTGCAAAACCAGGTCACACTTACGGAAGATCTTTACTTGGACAGTGGCCTGGGCTTCCTTGTCTCCATCCTTTGCCACACACTTGTAGATGCCAGCACTGTCCACGGTGGCGTGGTATATGGTGAGAGTCGACGTGGCTTCATCACTGCGGCTCACAAAAATGTCTGCCCTGTTGGGAAGGATCTTCTCACCGCTGGGAGCGTACCAGTCTATGTCTTTAGCATCTCCTACCACTGAAAATAACAAAGTAAATAATGAGATAGAAAAGCAAAACTTTTTTTTTAAGAATTTCACAAGTGGCCTGTAAATAATAGTCAGAACCTACAGGATTGCAACTGAAGTCTGTTATCTTGTTTGGTGCTTTTGATGTTTTGCATTAGCTTAGATATGCTTCCTGCTTTGCAAGAAAAGATATGACTGAGCATGAACTTGTAGAGACTGCCATGGGCCTGTTACATCACATTACAAAGCTAGCGTGTGCATCTTAATTTAAATTTAAACTTAATTTACTGCAACGATCACTGCACTGTGTGATGACCTGCGTCACTGACAGCAGTCGAGGGGAAGAACTGTCATCGCTGGCATTCATATTGTTCACATCTGTTCATGTTGGAATAAAGTAGTTGTAGTTCCTTATTTCCCTGATGAATGCATATGTGGAGCTGATTAAGGTTTGAGCAAGACTTTGCTCTCATGAGAAAATGTGAATAAAAATTGTTCAAAATGAATCGTAATTTGAACAGAATATATCAAAAGTGAAATTAAGAATTCTTGGTTTGAAGATGGTTTGGAAACATTATTGTGAAATCACAATCTGTTTTCAACCAGTGTATGTTACTAAACAGACACAGCAAAACATAAAAAGGGAGATATGAATTATTTCTGTTTCCTCAGCAGGATTATTCAGTAGGAGGAAACTTTGACTAAAAGAAATATCAAACAACGTTTCAACATTATTCATCTTTTTATAAACAGTAGTACAAGCAGAGGCAGTTTTTTGTTTCCCGGAAAATTATTAATACTCTCTCTTCTCTCGAGGAGCACAAAGAGCTCTAAATGTATTTTGACACCCTTTTCATTCGAGTTCAAACTAATGCAAAAATTTCTTCATAGAACAAATAATGAAATCACTTAGTACTTAATGTCAAGGCTTCATATTCCACACATAGACATCCATCTTTGCTTTTAGGACTTCATTTTTACAGAAACATTCTGCTAAAAGCAGTGAAACAACAGCTCATTAGTGGGAGAGAAGTGGTTATTTTTTTCAATATAATTACTTTTAAAGGGAAATTTTGCCCAGATCACAGAAACAAAACCTAAAAAATCAAAAAGAAAAAACAAAACTGATTGCATGTAGTATTCCTTAGAGTAATATGCAAAAGAAAATTTTGACTGTACTTTGTAATTCCTGTGAAAAAACACAAAGTCCACCACTACTGCTTCCATAGGAATTAAGAGGGTATGTAGCTTCCAGGTGCTGAAAATCAAATGGACTTGTTGACTTGGATATGTGCAAGTGTGAGCACCTCTATAAAAGGAGAAGTTTTGTCACTTTGCTGCTCTGGAGCATTCAGCAGTGAGTTAACACATTGCCACGATATTCCCAGGAGCGGACATCTCAGCAAATTCACCCCAAGGTCAGACCGTGCAATGCTTAGAAACTGCATCTCGGATTCTGCAGGTCTCAGCCAACATGTGAAATATTAAAGTTCATGACAGTACAAGTATGGGAGGTCTGGAAGTGTTCTTTGGAGAACTGAGAAGTGGAGATGCTTTGGCGTAATACATAGCACCACCGTTGGCAAAAAGCAAATACAGCTTATCAGCACAAACACCTCAGAACAACTGTCGAGAGACAAAGTATTGTAGAAAATGATTATTTCAAGCTAGTCCAGCTACAGGTGGTTCAATAAACTATTGAATCATAAGTCCTATGAAGGTAGCTGTAGAGTGTTTTGAAGTTTCTATTTCAAATTCAAGAAAATGCAATGCATTCATTATCCAGCATGATCGTAACTCACATCAACCTGTGCTCACGGGATAACAAGAGAGATGCTTTGAAACTTTTCATACTGGACGACCCCTCGTAAGGGCTATGGGCATGCTGTTAATTCAGTCCCCATCAGCTTTGTTTTGTAGTGTAGAAGTAACCTGGGTTAATAAGACCAAATGAATGAATAATCTCTACTCAGAAAATTAGGACATTATTTAAATGTAAGAAGATGTTCTATAATGGCAGACTGCAGATCTGTCTTTTGTAAGTAACATCTGAATCACAGACAAGCTGACAAATGCACAGAGAGAATGTAAGACCTCTATCTCATTATCTTTTCATACAGCACCTCTCTCCCACCTCCTCTATGCCTTATTTCTTACATGACTCGGATCTCATCATCCCACCACCTCCACAGAATAAACTTGTCAATTTATCCTTGTGATCTTTCTTTTTTTTCCTCCACCAGTACACCAATCTCATTATTTAACCTAACTTGTATTACTTTCATCAAATTACCTCAATAAATACTGCCAATATTGCTAGATGAGGTGACATTTGCATCAAGCTGTGTTAAATGAGGGATGTAGAAAGATCACTCTTACCTTCGCAGATGAAAAATTTGGAATCTCCTACGCTGATCTCCCCTTGTGGTGGAGTAATTTCCACCTGAATGGCAGCTGGGTGAAGAAAAAAAGACAGGACAAAATATAAATTAGTCTCTGGTTCAGTCGAAAGGAACGGTGACACGGGGCTGAGACACAATAAGGCAAGACTCAAAGTGAAATGGCCATGCCTGCTCAAAGGAACAACCATGTTCAGGCAAACACTTTGAAACTCTGGGATGTAATTTCTACGCTCACTAGAGTGCAACATCTCAATGTGCAAATGTGTTTGAGTTTAAAGTTGCACCCACAAAGCCAAGGAACTCACAGTTAAGAAATAATATGCGTCTTTTGTGGCGTATTTATTTATTTTGCACCATGTTGTGAACTGAGACCTGCACCGCTGAGCAAGGACACGTTGGTTCTGGAATTCGCCTTCCCTTATTTATAGTTTGCGATTTACTCCTAGGAAGCAAAACTGTACCTTTTGCTACCAACACTTCCAGTTTTGTTGTTAGTGAATTGTGTATCTGATTTCCTCTCTGACACTTGACACTCAAAGCACAAAGCTGGCAGCTGAAGGCAGCATAAAAGAAAAAGTAGCAGAGTGAAAGACAAACTGAACTCTTAAAGAAGGACAAATCCTAACTAAGTTAGGCGAGACACCGACTTAACATTTGTTTGCTCACCTTATAAAAACGACCTGACTAAGCCACTCCGGAGCATTCTTGCATCCCGACTTCTGTTTACAGACGCTTAAGAATACATAATACCATAAAGGCTCTAATGCACATCTTCTCTCAGCATCAGCTAAAGCTACAATGACAGAGATGAGATTTAAAAAGAGAAGAGAGAAACGCTTGCGTGCACCCTAACAAATTTGAATAGATTTTCAAAGGCTTGATCAGCTAATCCTAACTCGCCAGTGCTCCACTGTACTACAAGGGATCTGATGACTTTTTAGTGTGACACGGTTTAATATATGAGTCCTATCTTCAATGATATGTGGCACAGGACCGAAGCAAAGCCTGTGAAGTAGAAATACCACAGAATCGTGATCGGAGCTTGACAGAGAAGTCCCGCGGAGCCTCCAGCATGTCGCCACTTCACACAAATGAGTGAGTCAGTCTCAGCTCAATTCTCACCAGGAGATTCATGGGAATGGTTTGCGAGGACTTGCCATTCATAGACAGGTAGCCAACTATCATCACAGCACAATGTGGCATTGTTTCGTAATGCTACAGTTTCGCCACTGCAGAAAAACCTGCATGACTAAGAAGATAATGTCACATCAAAGACCTTTGTTGCTCTTTTTCTCCTACACACATTTTATGTGTAAAGGCATCATCATTATGGTGTGAAGCTTTACCTCAGACATAATGCTGGAGTGAGCAGAGTGAATACCGCATCCAGATACACAATGTGCTTTTGTGTTTAGAAGCATTTTGAAACCAATATGGTGCTCGGTGTTTTGGCCAACCGTATTTTCTTCTTCTTTTTTTATGTTTGACAAAAACATTTCAGGAATGCTGTTAAGGGTCCAAAATGTCCTTTCATTATATTTACACACATTGTAAGACACTGTGAAATGCATGGTCCACATGAGCAGTGCAAAGCCACGAATAAGAACAGCTAAATTATTAGGTACACCTGTTCGCAAATCAGCCAATCACATGGCAGAAACTCGATGCATTTAGGCAATGCTGTAGATGAGATAGGTAGATAGGTAGATAGGTACTGGCATAGCTATGCTACTTGTCAAGAAAATGTAAACACTGGTTCTTAAATTGAACCGGAAACAAATGCTGTAATCATCATGGTCAAGGACAGTCATAAATATTGATTTCATACATGTGTTCAAAGTGTGAATAATATTCCCTTTATGCCTTGGTCAAGAAGTCACACAAATATTGATTTGCAGTAAAACACTGCATCTGCCACATGAATGAACCAGCCTTTGTTCCAAGCCAGCACGCCGGCTGTAGAGGCACGAAAAACCACTACCCCACAGTATGTTTGCTTTTAGAGGCTGGAGGTAGATACAAAGACAACAACATATCTATTTCCTTCTCTCATCTAGTACGATCCCAGATACCATGCTATACCCATGCCTCCTAAGACTAAAACCACTGGCCGAGAACCAACTGATCATATCTGCAACACTAAAGACAACAAAAAGGAGTTCAGGCGGTGTGGGAAAGATAGCTATTCCCAGATCCACTTTCTCAGTCTATGTGTCTAAACGGGCACTTGTGCAGTATCTCTAGGATGAAGTGGTGGCTGAAAGTGTCAAGCAAGTGTCGAGTGCGACTGTGTCTTTGATGAGAGCGGATCATGGAAGTTAAAAATAAAGATTTAGTAAAGGTAAGCCATCGGGTTTAATCACTGCACAAATGTGAGTTATGACATGAGATCAACTGAGAGGAAGTTGCACTTTCAAAGGTGGGTACCAGTAAGTATACACCAAACACTCCGTGCTGCACACAACAGCACAAAGATTTGCTGATCATTTGTCTCACTTGTCATTTGCAGTATTGTAAAGAATCTCCCCAGGCCCACTATTGTTGTCAAAGACACATACATAAAGCTGCTGACAAACTAACCACAAATTGAATTATTTCTCTTTGTAGCAATTCATACCTAAGATTATTCATATTCATCTCAACAGCATCAAAATATAAGGCAGAAGCTGAATATTCCATGAGAGCCAGCTCTGAGAATCAATCAAATCAGAATCGAAATCAAAACTTGATTACCCCGGTGCCAGATGGGTAATGTTAAGCTTCTGTTCAGAGTAATAAAAAGCAGCGCAGCCCTGCTTCAGTCACGAATCTACTGGTAAAGAAATTCTAGTGAGGGAGATGACTCCAGGTGTGATCTATAGTATACAAAACTAACTGTGAAAGAACTGAAATATGTTATTTAAACAAACAAAAATAAAAAGGTGTGATTTCGAAGAGCTGCTTTTTTTAAATATCCTGTTTCTGAAAGGTGCAATGAGTTTTCAGATAGGGATTTTTATCCTGCAGTTGAATGCGGTTCCTAGATTAAACCGTTTTGCAAGGATCAAAAGATTACACAAGTAACTTAATGCTAAATCAATGCTGGGGTGAGACAAATGCAAAGCACACTCAGAACACTCAAAAGTATCTGATTGCTGCAATTTGGGCTCAAATTAAATGCTCCTGGGAATTTTAACTGCATGTGCAATTTGCACTTAGTGTACATCTAATGATATCATCCAGATGCCCTTAGACTGTAAAAACATAAAAGATATTCTTCATAAAAAACAGAGATATTTTTAATGTTAAAATAATCCAATATTAGCTTCCATTACATTTATGGGCACAATAGAAAAAGGGAACAATTAAATATTTTAGGCATAATTTAGTGGCACAAGATAGCATTACATCATGTAAAAAACAAAGAAATCTGCCTTACGCATCTCACAGCTAAAAATACAGCATACAGCATAAAAGCAAAAGTGATGTGTTGTAGATTAAAAGCAAGGAAAGAAAGAAGTGCTTGGTATTGTGAGGAGAGAGCTTAGATAAAGGATGAAGCTATCTTTGCCCTAACATGCTCTCTCATGACACCAATCTACCCATCCTCTAAGCCCGTCCCTCACTTCCAGTCCTCTAAAGACTCATAAACCTCTCCGTCTACTCTGAAGAGTCTCCCTTTAGTCTTCCTTCGACTCCTAACGCACATGCACAATAACCACATCACCTTGCTTTTTAATAAACAGAATTTACTGTCACTGCAACTGCATATTTTCACAGAGATAAAAGTATGCTGAAGGTAAGCTGGGTGGAAAAAAATTCTATAAATGAACGTAAATTTAAACTTCAGAGAAACACTGATGGCAGAAAGATGCTGTATAATTTTCACAGTTGCAGTCACATGCACTGCAGTATGCACATGTCTTCTATTCTAGCAACAATTTTTATATCGGATCTAAATTAAGCATCATGTCTCTTTTTAGAGAAGCATGTTGTAGCTAATGAGCAGACCAGAGAAGTTAGGGACTTAACTTCAGTCAGCCTTAAGTAACAAAAATTAGGATGTTTTCCAAAAGTCTTAACACTTTAAGTTGTCCAGATGGACAAGTTTATAAAAGCTGCTTTTTAGCTTTTAGTTACAGATGTATGGCTAGGCTGGACCTTTCTCATTGTGGAGAATCTGAGCAATAGTTTAAAGCTCATCTACTTCAGTCCAATATTAATAGTTTACTGAAGTCTGTTGCTAAAGATTTGTTAGGCCAGTCATCCTGAACATGTGCTACTAACTGAACTAGCTCACTTAAGTGCTGTAGAAACACCAGGTAAATGTTTTTATCCGTTTCTGATTCGTGTCATGTATTTCTATTACAACTGTGATTGTCCTATTAACAAATCAGATTCTATGTATTGATTGCAACGGCTGTATTTTAGTTTACAGCGAGTCAAAAGACTTGAGTAACTTTTTTATATGTTAGATTTCTTTGTTTCTCTCGCACAAACAGGAAAATAACAACAAAAATACAACATTTATTTAAGCACCGATGGCCAAATTGCTGTTTCAAATATTTGTAATGCGTTAGAATTTTACAGTTTGTGCACAGGTGGTGAATATCTCACTTTACCTCACCCACAGCATAGCAGCTCAGCCTCGACCTCTTTGCATAAATAAAATGACCTCATGTCTCTTTAGCATAGCCTTTCTATGCTGCTGTATCCAACTGTTTAGCCACACATGGCAGCTTCCATACTCAAACCTCAGTGTTCATGTTCCAGGTTGCTCCCTTGTCATGGACCACACATGAGGGTTACAGTATTTAGACACCTTTTCTTTAGCGACATACACTTCCACACATAGACAAATGCCCATTCATGCATGAACAGCTTGCCAACCGTGCTGACCACTTATGCTATTAATTTGACAAAGTAAGAAAAGAAGTTAGATGGAAGAGCCCATTTAAAGCTACTTATGGTAAGCTCAGAGGCGAGATTAGTAATAGTGTATTAATCTACTGCTAAGCTGTCCATACTTTGAAGCAAATATGCCTGTGAGGCTTTAGTAACAATGACCAAAACTAAAATGGCAGTGCTGACTGTTCTCTAGCAAGAGGATTATGGAGTTTACAGCCTGCTGCTGGTAAACATTCTTTCAGCATCTAAACCACAGAGTTCCTTAATGCCAAATTATGTAACAGCACAAGTATCTATACACGGCCACATTGCTGTCATTACTTCATTTTAGGACGTGCAAATTTAAAAAGAGAACAAATAAGAAGTTGTCAGGTTGGCTGGGAAAAACCTGAAGTTTGAAGCAGCTTCTGTCCCGTCTTGGATCAGGAGGTTTGCATGCCTAATTGGAGCCTGGCAGCCTGTGGTGACTGGCTCCATTACAAGGAGGCTACAACAGTCAGCTGTTGGTGCTTAACATGCAAGTCATGTTGGAGTAAGCACACACTATGGAGCAGACAGTGCTGTGTAGGGCTACACATCAATAGCACATATGCTTGAAAAGCCGTCGTCTGGGGACGTACAAGAACAGATGAAAATGTCGTCATGTGTGTCCAAGATTTACATTTCTCTGTTCTTCCTGTGGCTGGAAGAATGTCAAAATGTCAGCCATGAAGATTCCAAGCACACGCCAACCACATAATGTTACCCTCTCAAAGCTTTCCAACTGGAAACACATTTCTCTGAGATTTTGTATTCCTTAATTTAATACTAAATTGGTTAGACAGGTTAATCCTTAATTCCCATCTGGCTGTATGGAGGAGGAAATAGCTGAATTCTTGAGATATTACGAGGCAATTCGGATCACAAATTAGTGCTCCATCATTTTATATGAATATTTTGGGACACTTTTTTATCCATTTGAAAGAGAAAGAAGACGGGGAAGTTTCAAACTATTTTAAAACTGTTATTGGATATGCCCTATTAAACTAAGGCATAAGGATTTCTGGTTGCTTTTCAAACTGCGATTTGCAAAAGACATTTTGCAGCATCCTTCTTGATACACTGGAGGAAGATTATATTTGCTATATTACAGTATAGCTATATTATTTATATAGCGAGTTTAATTATTTAAGTCACTATTTTGTCAGAGATTAATATGATTATAATTTAGTTTTTTAATATTTCTAAAACAAACAACCAAACAAATTTATCTTTTTTACTTACTTGTTTACACTCAGCCTAAATCTGATTGGATCAGCTGGTTGTTGTTACCAAAAGGAAAGGAAAGGTGAGAGAATAAAATTTCTATACACCTCACAAACCCACACTTAAGCTCCCTTTTGAACCCCTTTGCAAACTTTAGGAAACTTCTCTACAAAATTCGAGCAAGAGTTCTAGCAGGAATTGTCAAAACCTAGATTCTTTCCAGAAATCCATCTAAGTCATCATTCCCACAATTACTTCTCAGTTTCAGTTCCTCAAATACTCTAAAACTTTTTCACTAAACTTCTCTGACTTTCTCTGACTTGCCAGTCAATCCACAAAAACAACTCACACTACTTCTAGCAGTTTTTCACCCTGATAACCTTTACAAGATGTCTACACAAAGGGGGTTGCGGCCTGTTATTAGTTTCCATCAATGTCGTTTTGTTTTTGTCCTTTTCTTGCCCTGAAAAACACAACCTCTCTGATCTTTCCTGCAGTGTATACTGATTGAAAGAAAGCCTAAGCGAGCTGCACTTCTATTGCAAGACTCCAATCAGCTTGGCGTTTACCGTACGTAAATACTTTTACATTTTAGTAAAATGAAACTAATTCAATGTATATGTAGGACTTCTAGCCAGATGTTGTACATGTTGTCTCTTGTATTCTGATAAAATATAGTCCCTCTTTTGGTGTTTTGATTTGTTGACGTTTGAGGCTATAGCTTAAACTTACTATTAGTAACTGTGCTGGTGAAACATAACCCAGAAGTAATTCTAAACACTTATTGGAACTTGAAAAGGAAACGAGTTTTGCAAGTAAACAATGAATACACATAACAGTTTTTAAAGCTATTTTCCTACCTCAGCTAACTTTGGACATTACGCTTCTAATTTGTTTTTCAGTAGCAGATAAATTAGCCTTACAGACGCACATTCCAAAGTGTCTCAACCACTTATCATTAACCTGCTGCACTTTGAGGCACTGCACAAAATACTAAGCAGCCGTTTCCATGTGCTGCGTGTGGGTGTCAGGCCTTAATCAAATTGACATAGACGTGTTACCTTCTAAGCTCCTTCTCCTCACATCTTTCAGTCATTCACCGCATCAGCTTTGTCAGGATTATGGTTGTTACCAGCATCCCCTCCAACCCTTCAGCACTTGAGTTGCCTTCCAAGTGCATTTTAAGTGGAGAAAAGTAATTGTGGAAGAGCACAAACGTGTGCTGCAGAATTCACACGTTTCAGATTGTTTTTGCACTAAAGTTTGGGGCAAACTATGGTGTGAGCAAAGGCTACTTCCAACTTCAAACTTTATATTTGCCCTCAAGTGCTGATGAAAAATGTGTAGTCTAATCTGTCCTCCTTAAAATACACAACACCGTGATATATTTCCAATAAAGGCTCTTCTTCCCTCGTAAATATTTGGATATTAAACAGAGGCCAGTATGTCCTTCTTTGATCTGACTAATTTAAGCCTTCTCATTTTGACAGCACCTAATTACAAATCGTGAGGAGAATGCTGTGCAAGAGGCTGAAAGGCTGGAGAGGGCAGCCGAAGGGAAAACGGCTACGGCTAGAGGTCTGGCTGTGAAGAGATTACATGTAAAGCCGACTGTGGTAATAAAAGGGGAAATGGCTAAAGATTACAAAACACAAGGCAAACATCGACAGTTCTGTATCAACGCTATAGGCCGCGGTATGCGTTACACCACGGAGTAGCTGGCCTTGACCGCAGTGGGAGTAAAAATGTGTAAAAAGTTTGTCTAAAGAGTTCTTGGGTGGTTCCTAAGGAAAGGAGATATGGTCATTTAAAACACTGAAAGGGGTCATTCACTGAGGAGCAAGACTGTGCTCAGCATTGGCATTGTGCCCACTACTTTTATAAATATTGTGTGAACAAAGTTGGAATTTCAGCTTTATGCTGGCATACGAGTAGGAGAGTAAGATTTCAAAAATCGACAAAGGAAACTGATCATCTTCTGACAGCAGTGATTAAATATGTATTTATTGAGTGTAGACATTTTGCTATAGAGGTTTCTTTCATCTGCAGTCAATCTCTCAGGATGTCGAAGGGCAACATCAAAATTCACAGCACATCCGCCTCACCGGGTGAAGAGAAACTTATACAGGTTGACCAAAGATGACAATGCCCCCCAAAAGAGCCATGAATATTTACAGAAACCTATATGTGCATACAGACCAAACTTGGATCAGCATTAATAGAGCTCTGTAATGGTTAGGCACCCAAATATTAGACTTGTGCAATCAAGTATTGGTCCAATCGAAAGGCTGGATAGGAAACAACCATGCATCATCAGCAGTGGGTTGCTACTGGGAGAGCTAACGTAGCATGGAGGAAGCTAATGGCAAAGTGACAGCAGTTTGGAGTCACTTAGATACATGTGTGTGTCTGTGTGTGTGTGGCAGACTGAGAGGAGGAAAGGAGAAAGTAGCGTGACCGTAAATGACAGCAGTACACAGCAGTCTGTGACTCACAGTGAGCTGGATGACAGGTGGATAACACAAATACATTTTTAGTGTTATCTATTTAGTCCTGCTTACATTCATTTTGTAACTAATAAGTACAAATTCAGTCAATTTAAACTCCTTAGTTGTGATTATTTGCTACATATTTTTTAAATTAAATTAGGTATGTTTGAGTTGAACCAGAATGATTTCCGGTATTTTAGGAAAACAACTTATACTAATATCAGATCAATAATTGGCATCAGAACATACTATTTCTATATCGGATCAGAAATAGAAAAAGTTGGATGACTCACATGGTAATAATTCCATTACACTATTAGCAGCTTGTTTATAATTGTTATAACATGCACAATATACCATACTAGTGGTCATCCCGATTATTACGTGGAGACTGGCAGAATTCAAAGGTTAGCTCTCCAAAGCTTCAGATTATTGTCCTACATTTCACACACTCGACCAATTGCACTTCTCAGCTAAAGCAGATCATGAAAAGTATTTCCAAGTAATTTGAATCTGGCCTGACCTGAATATGCCACAGCTCCTACCAATTAACTTTCAGCAGGGTCTTTCTGTCACAAGGTCAAATCCCCTGGTGCAATATAATTAAAAGCAATACAAGTGAGGCCAAGCTTTAATTTGGAAGAAGAAAATGTAATATGTTTTAGGTGAAGGGAGGGCAGAAATTATAACAGATTTTCTCAACAAAACAATAATCACGTTAGCAAAAAAAATGGGTTCAAGTAACAAAAGAGCATTTTTGAAAAAGGAAAAAAAGGAAAAGAAATGAAAATACTCTGTCTGCACTGACGCTGGTCTTTCTAGGCCATGCTGACGTCTTACTGTGCTTTCTTTTGGCATCTTGCAATGTCTTCTTTCAAAGTTAAAATTAAAAAAATCCAACCTTTATTAAAATGAAAAAAGCGAGCCATGGAGTGACGTGCACGCCTTTTCGTCCCTTCAGGTTTTATTTCTCTGCATGCGGTACTTCTACAGGTTTTTATGCCTTTAAAGTGGTGGATATGTTACTTTGATTTAAAGAAGAGTTCTGGCTCAGAATTCCTGAGCAGAGATGCTGCCAAGGTTTGAAAAAAATAAAGTGTTAATCACTGAGGAAGTACGAATGTCAGATAAAACCTCACCCGCACATCTCTGGTCTGTCTACAAAGCCTTCTTCTCCCAACTTAAAGCGTTGTCAGTCAAGCAAAGTTTACTTATATCGCTTGATAAGAGAATAACGTTTCTATAGAGCTCGCAGGATCACACCTATGCTCTCTATTGAGACCCTTGCAAAGTTGAAGAAACTTCTCTCCATGTTTCTAGCAAGAATTCTACCAGGTATTCTCAAACCGTATATCCTTTATATCATTCCTATAATAACTTCTGTTCTACTGAGTCTCCAAACACTCTGTAACTTTTTTAAACTAAACCTCTGGAAAAAACACAGATACATAAAATTCAATCAGCGCACAAGAACCCAAGAACAAATGCAATTTTGGTGACCTGTTTTTCCAGACTCCTGGAAGCCATAAGTTCCCTCCAATAATTAAAAAAGCCCTTACCATTTCAATTTGGCATCACCTGTAATTACTAGTAGCTGTGACAACACCCCTTGGTTTGTACCTCTATGGCTGTGACCACTTTAAGAGCTAGAAATGACCCTATTTAGACTAGAGTGCTAAGCATTAAGGTATCACCTGCAAGCTCAGTTAGCATGGTGGATCCATAGACTTTATGGGTGCATGGCACACATGTAGATACTTGATAATTAGGGATTCTACAGAAATTAACTTCCTTTTGGAGCCAGCATTGAGTAAAAGTTTAAGAAACCGCAGAAGAAGAGCCACTGGTCTACAGGAAAGTACGGCAAACATAAAATGGACTCACAAATTCCTTCTAAAGAACAGAATTTGAGTATTTGTTGTATTTTTATTTAGCATTATTGGCAGGTACCCAAGACGAAATGTGGAAAAGATTCAACTCCTCCAAAAACAATGTGATTGAATATAACCAGCGTGTTAAATGTACATGTAAACATACATTTAAGTTAGACAGATAATAAAAGTCTGTCTAATATCTACATAAGCGCCTGTATGTCCAAAGGCCAGTATGAGTGAAATTGCCAGTCTGCACCCTAATTAACTAATGAGGCCAAAAGGGTTAAACCACTACCCCTGTCTTCTTTCGTTGTTTGACCCTGAAGTGGCCCTGCATCTCACCAAGTTGATAATCACTGCAGAGCTACAGAATACTCCCTGGCATACTAATGGCAAAACGACCAACACACCAAGTACAGCAGCAGTTTGTGTAAACAATCTTTACAATGTCAAAGTGCTTCTTTTACAGAGATTTTTTCACGCTCATGTCCACATTCAAAAGGAAACACAATCAGCGCATCCCACGGAGATATTTTCTGTTCACATTCAGTTTATCTTTCACTGAATGATGACCCCATTTTGTTTACAGTACAGCTCCAGTTTGAAGCCATAAAGTGAGTTTGAATGCATCTCACACCAAACCAATGCAAAAGGGAACATTACCAGCAAAACAACTTGATTCTATAAGCTTCTTTTACAGCTTGTTTGTTCTAAGGTTGTGCTCCTCACAGTACTCCAGGTTTTATTTTGCTTTTACAAAGCCCAAGTAGCAAGTCTACACTGGCTGGGTTCATGATGCAGTTTATGTCAAATTATGTACACTGCAATTATTCACACTATTATTAACTGTCCTTCAGCCCGAGATAACGCAATAAAATGTGTCACCTAAAGGTCCCTATCATCACGTCCAATCATATCGTCCTTTTACTTTGCATGCCATATTTACAAACAAATTCGCAATTAATCAAATCTGCACAAACTGATTGGAATACTGTGAGCTCCAAGCCTCTTCGGATCCCTGAGTGTCTAGGGCAGCATGAAAGTTAGCTGCTGTGCACAGGTTGTAATCTAGTATTGCTCACACTTTACTCTAGAGCCAAAAGTTTGAGTAACAGTTGTTTTCTCTACTCTGTGTTTTGATGTAAATTCCTTTATCTACAGTAACTCGCTTCTTGGCTAAAGAAAGAAATTGCTTTCCAAAGCAGGAACCCAGCTGCCTATTTACAAAGTTCTGAGAGTTGCAGTAAGGTTTCTGTCTATCTGACGAATGGTAGTGCAACATTCACTCTTCTTTTTGCTCTGCACAGCCAATACAACAAGTGAAAAAGGCTGCAAAGTGTGTAGATGCTCAGGGGAATCTCAGAGATTGGAATGTTTTGTGTGCTCATCTTTTAAATGACATGTAGTGATGATTTTTTTTAACACTAAAGTGACATTGGTATGGACAGCAATAAATTGCATATGATAACTTTAGTGTTCTAAAATGAAACCTATTTAATTTTAAATGCTATTCTGGCTCTAAGCTCTAACAGGAGTTGTGTTATCCTTCATGGACCAGTAGCCTCCTCATCTGAATTGTTGACAGTGGTTTAATGATCCGAGAGGCTTTTTTGGCAGCGACTGGTTTAGATTAACTTGCAGAAATTGAGTCAGCCAGAACTTCGCCTCGAGGCACCTCAAAGCCCCTTGGCTCCAGGATTGAGTGGTTATCGCCATCTATACTTATACTAAAATATTCTCCAGATATATGTCACACTTCAATGTCTGCACAACAAATGTGTAAATCGGGGCCAGTTTTGAGCAGAAATCCGAAAACTCGTTCAAATGGGTCTACTACAACAACAGTTTGGAGAATCCAACATTTCAGTTTCTGAGAAACAAAATCAGCATGTTCCAGAAGCTCATACATTCATAGCAAACACAGTTATCACAATGAGAAAGTAAATTCTGTCAGTCTGCCAGAGGAGGACAGTATATGCCACAAATGAAAGGTGCAAAGAATGGCAGAGAATGAACAAGGCCGATCTTTTCAGAGAGCTGGGAGCTGAGCTGAGCTGACCCCTGTTTAAGACTTTATTCTTATCAGTCTAACCCACTCATGCAGTGGATGGCCTTCCTTTATAAAGGACTGGCATTTTTGCTCACTTACTTCCTTTATGACTCTTTGCTGGCTGATTGTAGGCTATGCAGGGCAAGAGATATTTTGGCTGGGTGATCTTTAGGTCAACACAAATGGTAGTGTGTGATTTAATTGGTTCAAAAACAGCTACAAAAGGTCTCAGGCACCTTACAAAAATCCAAAATTAAAAAGAGGGCATAAACTATGGAAAATCTAAAGAAGGAGCACTGGGTAAGGCTTGGAATGTGGCGTGTATAAATTGTATAAATCAGAACCGACTGTGAACACCATCTTCTTACAAGGTGAACTGGTATGCTTCAGAGATTATCATGACGAACACATCGATAGCTTCCTAGCACCTCCTACAAGCAGCTTCTGTGCTGACCAAAATTGATGTGAGCCACATATGTATATCACTCACTTTATTGGTTAAGAAAATAAGCAGGAGAACAAGAAAGACAGAAGAAATAGAGCCTGCTTTACACAATGGGGATGATATCATTGAACCAAAAACAGAAAAAAAGAGCTGTTCATGAATTCTGTTTCCTACTCAGAATAGAATTCAGAAATATTGTGATATTTTTGCTGTTATTCACCTTCTTGATCTTCACAACAAAGCAGTGGGACGTTTTCTTTGAAATATGAAACAAGGTGGTTCATACAGTACGTGATCTTCATTTAGAGAAACGCTAGCATTAACAATGCCCCCGCCAGTGTGAGAAATTCTTTCAGACATGTTCTCATTTGTTACGGGTGATTTTACAGAGGTACTGCAATTATCTCGACAGTGATATATGGGTGTTTAAATCTGCTAAACATAGCACTTTCATAGCAAACTGTGGATGACTTGCATGTATACATGCAAAACAGCGCGTGGCATGTGACCAAGACACAGAGACCTCAGCCTTATATAGTCCACTGAATGTAACTGAGCCTGTAGAGGGGATTGGATATGGCAGGATCCATGAACAGAGGCTAACCTTAAATCCAATTGAATCTTTTGCAATTGTTTTACAGCCCCTGGCCAGTTCTGTGCTTATTCCTCACACCATGCCTCAAAGGACCAGATACAATTCCTGCTCTCTGTAAGCACTCTCAATATCATCCCGACACAGACATAAAAGCAAACCAAAGAACCCCTCGTTCATGTATCCATTGATGACATAAGGAGTCAGAGTAGATATTAAGAAACAGAGGCTATAACCTCTGGGATGTGGTTCTGGATTTATAATGGATGGGGATTCCACACTGGCTGCTTGAGATAGAATAAAATTCTTTTACATAATTGAGAGTGGCCTGTTAATTCTTTCCTCTTGGGCCATTCCATTTGACCATGCACAACTTGCCATGATGAAAACTTCTAACAAAAGGATATTTATCTCAAACATTCATACACATCGCAAGAGTACATGACTGCAGGCATTTCTTGCCACCTTTGCAAAGTATCACTTGGGAGATGGACGATACTGGTCACAAAAAATAGAACTTGTTCTCGCAACTGAGACAATGTCTATCACTCATGCACAGCTGCAACTTCAATATCCTTTAGCTGCAGTGGAGGGACCTTAATCCAGCTCTCAGTTTGGGCTGTGTTCCCGAAGCACATTTGTCATCTCAGATTAAACACTCTAGCAAACATCAAATGGCTCCTCCATGTAAGATGATACAGATTGAGTGCTTTTTTGTATACACTTGTAACAACCCTAAAATAAATAAGAATACCATTAAAAATCATTTAAAAACAAATACCCTTTTGTTCATTTTTTACAGTTTTATTTTATTGGAGATGCTGTATTTTTCAGACCATAAGGCGCGTCGGATTATAAGGCGCATTAAGTGAAACAAAACAGTCAAACTTTACTCAACTCATTCGTTTTGTTTCCTCCACTTCTGTACCATTGATTCATTAATGTTGAATTCTCTCACAGCTGCTCTATTCCCATGTTGTTGCAGTATATTAATGACTAACCTCATATTGTGGATGGATTATCTCAGTTGTTCTCCTGACTAAAGTTTGGTCCGTTTACAGCATCCTGCCATGCAATTGCATTTGTCCCTAACCATCGGGAACCCTCACGTTAACTTTTATCGACTGGGAAAAAGTTAGGGTTTATCCTCCAGCTTCACTGTGTTTATGTTATGCCAACATAGCTATGTTGTTAGCGATCACGTAGGACATCATAACCCTTCAGTAACTCTACAAACGTCACTGCTGTTTAGTTTTCTGTCTGCATTTATGTTGGAAGTGACAGCAGAGCTCTACGTTTTAAATTTTTCAGAAATCTCTCAGTCAGAACATGCTATATCATGTTTAGCTGGAAACTAGCGAGCTAACTTCCTTCTAACTCTGTTAAATTTAATAAATTCTGTTGTCATGGATACCTGGATGTCAAACTTAATTGTTACAGCTGGTAAAGCAACAACGCTGATCATTTTATTACAGATGAAAGAATTTAGACAGTTTTTAACTCTCAGTGATGCCGCAGTGTTTGTTTGACTTTGGGACCTGAAGCGCAGTTTGGACCCAGATTACTCTGCGAGGCTCCTGACTACCGTAGCCGTAATGCGCCGACAATCCACCAAGCGGTGCGGCTTCGTAGCTTACCAAAGTCGTACTAAAACATTTTTTGACAGATTTTTGAGCACCGTGTACCACATAAAATCAGTTCGAGGTCAGTAAACACAACCAGAATTCATACATAAGGCGCACCGGATTATAAGGCGCACTGTCGATTTTTGAGAAAATTAAAGGATTTTAAGTGCGTCTTATAGCCAAAAAATACGGTAATCAATAAGACAGCCACATGTATAAAAATTTGACCCATAAATCAGACACTGACAAAAAGACAGTGAAAACAAACTCCCTCCTGTCATCCCCAACCAGGCTCATGGCTGCCCCTCCCTGTGCTTGGTTCGGCCGCAGGTTTCTTCCTGTTAAAAGGAAGGTTTTCCTTCCTTTGTCACTCGTGACAAAGGAAGGAAAACCTTCTGTATAAGGGGAGCATGTAGTTGCTCCCCTTATACACAAAACCAGATTGTTCGTGTTTTCTGCATTATTTATATTTAAATATAAATAATATTTAAATATATTAAAAATTTTTTTATTATTTTATAATATATATATTATATATTTTAACTTACAATATGAAGCTCCTTAATATGACCTTTGTTTTGATTTGATGCTATAAATAAAAATTATAAAATAATAAGGTGTATTCAATAAATAAAACTGGAGAAAAGGTACAATTCCCTTTGTTGTGTTTTTGGAAGATATACTCTCATTTCCTAATGTGAAGAATTTTATTGGCTGTGTTGTCAAATTATTTGTAAAAAACTGAAGAATCATTTGTTTAAATTAGGCACATGGTTAATTTAAGGTTTTCCTTTGCCACTGCTTCTCATTTAATAAAATATCAAGAACTATCCAAGACTTCATAACTATATATATATATATATATATATATATATATATATATATATATATATATATATATATATATATATATATATATATATGTATATACTAGCACAATAATGTGTCCCCTTGTGTTTTCTCTATTCCATTTCTGTTTAACTTTAGCACAGCCCTCAGTTCTTGGAAACAGCATTTAATCAAGTGGCAATATTCTCAGAGGTTATCTTCCAGAATACTGTACATTCATTATTTCCAGACTGCTAAAAATGTTCAATTAATAATTGCTGCCTGCGCTAATTTAGCATTTTGATCTTTCAAAGGCTTTATGAAGCAAAGTTTAGAGAACAGGGCTTTTTATTGATGAGTGAATTCATGTTCACCTCAAATGGCACAGAAAATCAAGCAAGCAGTGGTAATAAGCACACTAGTCATTGTGTGACACCGTGTGAAACTCCTTCTACCATCCCACCTCAACAACGAGGTCAAAGCTTTGTCTTCTACACAGCTGCACTCATGGACCCGGTCATGCTCATATTGACTTTGCATTGAAGGGAGGTCTCCCTAATCACTTCGCCACCCCGATGCCTACGTGAACTTTGGAACTTAAAAGAAGACCAGACCTATCTGAACTAACCTGGAAGTATACACAGAAATCTAGGAAATATTAGAAATACTCCAGCAGTCTGCAGGAATTCTACTCATGAAAGATTAGCAGTTAAGCTTTGATAACTGTTCATTGTAACTAATAATCAGTCAGTTAAATATTCAAACATTTCACGTTATTAAATCAAATAGATGAAATTTCTTTCTATCTTTTACAAATGTGCACCACTATGCACACCTATGCACCACTCTGACTACCATCACAACAAAATTAATCCTGAAATATTCAGCTTTTGAGATTTCTTTTTGAGAAGGGGGATGTTTTCCTACAACCTTGCTTCATGAATCTGGATGTTTTAAGGTCATCTACATTATTGAAGTAATTAATGAGCAAACTTTCCCTCTATTGCTATCTAATTTCTTCATTAAAAAGTGCTACTCTTTGGTATTTGATCATTGTCATATCCTAATGGGAGATTAAAAAAATATGGCACTACATTAAAATGTAAATAATCGAGGGAAACGGTATAAAAATGCAAATGGCCTTTTGCTAAGTTAAAACAAAAATACTCACTGTGATATATGCTTAGATGAACCTAAACATGCACTCATGTTTTACTTTCAGCATTGGGGGAAAAAAATATAAAAACTCTTAATTCACAAGTTGCTTTTGCGTGTTCTTTAAGCATTGCAGCTGGATGCTTTTATTGTCACTTTTTTAGACGCATAACACAAGATATTGGGGGCTTAGAAATGAGAAATATTACATCTCTGTGGGGAAAAGTGTGACTTCACATAGTGGATTTGTTGCAGGTTTGAGGGCGTAGTTATTTGAAGTAGTTTTGTTTTTGTAAAGAATTGATTTACAGCCACAATGAAAATCTGCAATCAGCACAGACAATCTGTCTTATTTCAGCTTTTTGTAATCAAACAGGCAGACAGACATTTCATTTCAGCAAGTTTAGGTGGGCAGACTAACACACCGCAGATTAAACCTTATTTTTTTTAAAGAAAGAAAGAAATTTAAGCTCAAAGGTACACAGTCTCCGCTGAGGTATTATCATGTTATCCTTTATATACGACTACATATAGCAACAAATTCTTAAAACAATCCATTCAGCTTTGGCTCATTCAGCACAGAAAAATAAACTGTTTTTTTATTGCTTCTGTAACACAATCACCACAGAACTCACTAAAAGCCAAATGAAGAAACATATTCTTAAAACTGTCCTCAAGTGAAATTTTGTCACTGCTTTCACGCTAATTCAAACATCTAATTATCCATCTGTCCAATTTGTAAATCCTCAGAAGGAAATTGATGATTCCTGCTAACATGTGGAAGAAAAGGCTAATGTAATTCAGAATGTCAAGAAATGTTAGAAAACAACTTTAAAAACATGTGGTGAACCTCACAGTTGCACATTTAATTGTTAATTTAGAGTCTGGTAAGCACAGACTTAGTACATTCAGTATATAAAAAGAAGTAAATTAGGCATTTTGTATTAAATCAAAAGCATGCCTTCATTACATGATCATAATGGCTCAGTATAGCGTCCACATTGACCATTCACAACACATGTAAACACTGCTTTGCGGATCCCTCATTTGGGTTTGAATTAGACTGTTGAATACAGTAGCACAATGAACTTAAGCTTGTTATGACATTGACAGCTGAAGTGAATGGAACTGTATCAAGAGCATTAGCACCATGTCAACTTCATTAGGCATGCAGCTGTACTTAACTTTTGTGTAATCAGTGTGGTCACATCATTTTTACCCCATCATCATTCCGAGAGATTCTCCCAGAAAGAATCTGCCTTAAAATAAACTCTGCTCCCTCTGACAACATAGGAGGGGAAGTTAAATATGTATCAACCATGAAATGTATGCTAACTAATTTATGACAGTGCTTAAAGTGCATTAGGTGCATATTTCTGACTTCTCATCCCACCCTCTCTGTCACCCAATAAATTTGTCTGGTTTACATGATTATGAACATTAGAAATGCATAACTCCTACAAGTTTTTTAGAGACTCTGGTGTTTGAACTTCTGTGGATGGCCGCCGGCCATTAGACGCGACTTATAAATGGAATGGAAGGGAGGACACACAGAATGGATGGTTCGTCTGCGTGTCTTGTGAGGAAATTGTGTGATCTGCAAGTTATCTGGCATGTCTGAGATATGGAGGGAGAATGAGTCAGTCTGCATCCCTATATTCAATCTAAAGAGATCGTGGTCCTGACAGATTCCATTTTAATTGGATTTTTCTGTCCAATTCTTTCTGGAATAAATCTTCCTCAAAAGGACACCTGATGTGACACTTGTCACTGTCAACAAAGGCCAGAGAACCATCGATTAAAGAGCTTATTGCTCTCGCTCTGCTAGAATTGCTCAGTTTCCTGAGGCTCGTTTGGACTCTGAAACATAAGGGAACATGTGAAGAGTTCTTCTTTATTACTGTTCTTATTTTGCTCATCGTTGTTTATATTCTGTTGGGTTTAAGATTTATAGTGCTTCAAAACACACTAATAAAGTCTACTACTTATTCTATTTAAATAGAGTATTATTTTCATTATTATTTTCAGTTTTCATCCAAAGTGTCATAACAGTTGGATCCGGGTAAATCGCAAGGACACTATGTGCAAAATGCCCCAAATAGCCTTTCAAAGAACCTCAGTGTTGGACAAACTGAAGCTTTAGTACACAAACAACTGTTCAAGATTTGCAGTCTGCTTCAAAGGGCAACACAGCTTGTCAAAATAAAAATCCAAATCAAATTATATTGTATCTAAGAATATTTGTCAGAGAGTGACACGTATAATAATAAGAACAATGGATTGATCAGTGGTATTAATGAAAACTGACAGCCTACTCTGTATATACTGCAGTGTATTGGGTGGGCTGCGTTTCAAATACCTTTAATTAATATTTGGAGGGCTATGACACTATGAATAGCTGGGTTAGGACAATCCCCATGTTAGTACAAATTATTGTGTTCATTGTGATGCTCTGCACGCTGTTTAAACAAGAGCTTTGGAAGCAACCCAAAACGGAGAGTGGTTTTCTCCAAAGCATACCTCATGGGTGCAAATGCCATGACCAGTGACTGACCCATTCAATTCCAGGCAAGCTGAACCTTTACTGCAAGTAATACCCCTGTTTGTTTTTTTTTGCCCCACACTTCCTGTTTCTCATTGTCCAATAACAGCAAAATGACCTAAACAAAAATAGTAAATGGACTCGCTGTTATATAGTGCTTTTCTACTCTACTTGAGCACTCAAAACATGTCTCATTCACCCGAGAATGTTTTTCCTTTTTTCTAAGTGCTTTCTATCTACATTCACAGTCCGTTGAACACATCGAGAGCAACTCACATCGAGAGAGTTCAGTAGCTCGCCCGAGGATACTTTGGCATGCAGACTGGAGCAGGCAGGGATCGAAAAACCAAACTTCCGATTAGTAGACGACCTGCTCTCCTGAGCCACAACTACCCCTAAAAAAAGGTTTATGATTGGAAAGTCAAGACATCTCTCTGGAGTCTTGTTGTAGATTTAATAAACAAAATTACTTCTAGGGACAATGCATTTAATTATGTATTTAAAAGGGCATGATATATAATAGGTATATAATACTGTAGGAAGATTATTAGACTGATTGTCATTCATTTAATTCAAATGAAATAAAAATTAAAGGCAACAAAATCAATCAACATAAAAATTTACAGGACATTTCTTTACTTTTAGTGGTTTTCTTTTTGTCAACCCCACAAGCCTGGGGTGCATGTTGTTGAGAATCAATGTCTGTGTGACCGTATGCCAAATTGTATTTTGTTATTGCACTATTGTGGATTTTTTAAATCTTACATTGTTATTGGGCTGACAGGTTTATAAAACAAGAATATTTTTGCATTTATTATTTTTTGAAACTAAACTCAAGCAACTCAAGCACAAGCACACCCACCCTGGAAACCACAATTACAACCCCCCCGAAAAACAAAAATGTTGAATAAAATTAAAACTAAACTTACAAATCTATACATACAATCCCTATAAAATTATATGCCAATCATCTGCTTGTGGATTTTGTTTGATTTCATCTTATTTCTTTTAGTATTTTGGCTATTACATGTTGGTACTAACAATGTTTCAATTGTATTAATTTTCATATATTGATAAATGCTTTATACTGTGGCATTGTAGCATTATGTCGTGAAGTAAGGAAAAAATAGAAAGTTGTATAAGCTTTAAATGTTTTAGCTTGACTGAAGCCCAAATAAATAGAGGCCTAAACAGGATAAAATAGCGAGCACAATCCACAAATAGCACGCATTGGTATGGTTAGTTTTATGAGTCAAATCAGTTTCTCCCTATATTTTGTGAGTTGACAAAAGAACACCCTGAAATACATATGCAACAGGGTTCCAAAGAGAGCTGAGCTTCCACCTCATTTTAAATACAAATCATTTTAAATACTTCCACCTCATTTTAAAATTTAAGTACTTTTCTTACGCCAAAACCCAGTTTGGAGCACGGTGGTGGAGTGGTTAGCACTGTTGCCTCACAGCAAGAAGGTCCTGGGTTTGAATCCATCTGGCTGGAGTTTTTCTTTGTGGAGTTTGCATATTCTCCCCGTGTCTCCTCGTGTTTTTCCGGCTACTCTGGCTTCCTCCCACATTACAAACACAGTGCTTTTAGGGCAGGGGTCTGCAACCTTTTACACCCAAAGAGCCACTTGGACCCGGTTTCCACGCAAAAGAAAACACTGGGAGCCGCAAATACTTTTTGACATCTAAAATGAAGATAACACTGTATATATTGTTTTTTATCTTTATGCTTTGTGTGAACAACTAAGGTGTGCTGCTTATGAAATCCATGAAGTGCTACAGAGAAAATTAAATTATATTTATGTAATCAACACATTTTGAACTCTTAAAGAAATATAACAAAAGGAAAGACACCAACCTGAACTAAAATGATCCATGTAGCAAACAAAAACTGTTGTCAGCCGCCACCCTTATATCGTCTTTGGGCTGTTGGAGCCTTGACCTGACTCTTAAAAAATAATTGGAAAAAAGCACTATGCTGCTGAAAAATGAAAAATAGATATTTGCAAAATTCTGCCTAAATATGTATTTTACCTGGTTAATGCGTGCGGCGGGGCGTGGTTTGCAGCGCTGCTGCAGGGGAGGCGGACGCACCTGAGCGACACCCGCAATCACGCCTCGCTGCCTTTACGTCTGTGCTATCTGTGCTGTTGTGTTGTTGATGGTGAGCTGAAAAGCTACAGCCGGCTGTATGCGTACAGCAACCGTGTGTGAAAAGTGGTCAATAAAGAGATGCTCAAAAGCATGCTCATGGAAACATCGTCGGGTCTGCCGTGATTTGTTTACAATGGGACTTCTGCTCCTGAACCTCTGCACACAGAGTCCGCAAATCGGGGGTATACGAAGTCAGTTTACGCAGGACTGTAAGCTGTCATCTGTCAGGCGTGAGCGGTGTTTGTCTTTAACATAGTTCACGGTGGAGAACAGCTGCTGACATAATGTGGATCCGAAGATCCATAATTGGCCTACCTGGGGTTGAAAGTCTCGATAAATGCACGGCGTTTCGGCGGGTATACCGGCTTCCGCGAGTGTGACTCTTATTTTGAGCGATGAAAAAATAATAGAATATAATTTTATTTTTATATTTCAATATCACAATAATCTTCCAATTTAGAACTACGAGTTAAAAAGAACTAACATAAATAAAATACACTTCAGCTAAATACCTCTAATTTATTTTCCCAAACCACGCGGAGCCACAGTATAAGGACTAAAGAGCCGCAGGTTGCCGACCCCTGTTTTAGGGTAATTGGTGATTCTAGTGTGAGTGTGAATGGTTTTCTGTCTCTGTGTGTTGGCCTTGCAACAGGCTGGCAACATTTCCAGGTGTACCCTGCATCTCGCCCTGTGCTAGCTGGGATAGGCTCCAGCCCCTCTGTGACCCTGAATTAGATAAGAGAATGGATGGATGGACTGGCATAATGATTTACTAAATATGGCTCTCTATGTGTTGTTATTATAGGATATGGAGTTTCAAGATGTCTCCTGGGTCAAGGGGCATTTCATAAAAACAAACAAACAGGACGGTATCCTCTCTCTGAAATGAGGAGCCATGCATTGAACAAAGTACTTGAAATTGCTAAACTGATTTTTTTTAAAGGTTAGATTTTTTCTACTGGGTTAATTACACTGTTTAGTATTAATGGTACCATTCCACAACTATGTCAGTAAATGCTTCACACCTGTTGCAGGAAATAATAATTGGCGACAAAGACAAATAATTACAGTGATTAACAAAATGTGAATTTTCAATTAGTATGCACACTGCATGCACACACTGACAGACTGATGTCACTGGCAAATAAACGCTGAAGTAAGGTAGGAAACAGTTTTGACTATTTCAGCAAACATTTTAATGAGAGAATACAAACAAACCCATAGAGCACAAGATCAGGAAGCGTTAGTCCTTTAAGGGAGACTCATAGGAAGGACATGAAATGACCACAACAACAAGGGAATTTGGTCTTTGTTACATCAAATATGTTGGAAAAACTCATATTACAGTTCACTGGGGACTCATAGTATATAAGAAAATCATACCTATGGACTGTATGCTATTGTAAACACAATGATAAAAACACAAGTAAAACATGTTTATCATTGAGAACAGCCAACTTCAGCATTACTATTCATTTATTCTTTACATTGCCGGGTAATAAGCGAACCGTGACTATGTTTTATATTGCAAACATTTCTCATTTAAATGTAGCATAATGCAGGTGTTTTGGAGCAAGGGACAGGGAGAAATTTCAGCTAATTTTATGGAAGGTGCAGAGATAAAATCATTTTGAGTCTGATAACAGTGGGTGGTGACAGGGATAGCGAACGTTATTGCTGTAAAATGGGGTGAAGCAGAGAAGCATGACATTCCTCTATATTGATGTTGAAGAATCTTATTGTTTAAAGGGAACAATTCCTGAGTGAGAAGCAACCTCAACTCTTACAGTATTCAATACAAAATAAAAAAAAAAGCACAGGGCGATGACTACAAGCTCCGGAGACAAAATAAACACACAGTTAGGGAGGGGGGTTAGAAGAAAGGGAACGAAATCAGATACTTGCACCAACTCCCTGTCCCACCCTATCTCATTTTCTCTGCAAGCATTCCATGGTGAAATTTGTCTGAAATCCGCAATCTGCCACTGGATGGTGTCATCCTAATGACACACTTGGCATACTGATGATTCCCATCTGCATCCCCCTACATCCAGCAGAGTGGATGTGCTGCTAACACATACATTATTTAACCATCTGAATGGGGCGAAGGAGATTGGTAAAAATAACATGTCTCTGTGGTCCAGCTGGATGCTGAGACACTCTATTATAGCATTTTCACTCCTTAGATTGTTTAATAATGTATGTACATAAGGCGGCAGGGAGGAAAGACTGAGCCAGTGCCAAGACAGAAGAACAGAGCGAAGTGTAGGATAGGAACAGACAGGAAGAAAGAGCAAGAGACTAGGTGCAGCCCACTGCTGATGGCATGAAAAAAATACCTTGCCCTTGAAAATGAGGACAAGCACCTAAAACTAGGTTGACACTAGTTCCCCTGTGAAAAAGCAGACAAGGTAGTTCTGACTTACATATAGGGATAGATCATCATCTGGACTTTTCTAGCCATATTGTGCAAAGTGTAGAAGAAACAGTATACTGTATTCTTTTATTTCCTTTAGCCCCCCCCCCCAAAAAAAGTGTTTTCAATATCTCTGAAGATCTTCAGTAATCCAAGTTTTATTAATGCATAGTGGTATTTCTTTAGGACTAAAAGCGTGCTTAATGTTCTTTACTGAATCTTTCTGAGAACTGAAGGGGAACTCTATTACTGATCGGGCTCTCCTGTGCTGCTTGAATCCAGCATCCTAGGAATGACTGTTATATTTCATGAAATAGACTCCAAGGGTGTGGAGTTGGGGTGGTGAATTGGACAGATATATCTGCCAATTCTCCTTGAGAATTGAAAAAAAAAAAACTTCTATATTGCTTGTATAGTGCGAATGCTGAGAAGTGCCACCCATTTGGTCCCTTTTTCTTTTTGTTGTGTTGACGTATAATGGTACATTGACACTGATAGAAATTTGTCAGCATGTGAGACTGATGAGACAAGGTATTATACGGTTGATGCAAAGTGCAGTTAAAAACACCAACACTGATGCCTCCACTGACACCACCACCACACATTATAGACTGCGTGCTGCTGTATCATCTAAATAATGTTTCTCTAAAATATTGCATAAAACAACGTATTTTAACAATAAAGACAATAAATGATGCTCATACAAAAATCACTGAGTATAGTGTTGGTATGAGGTCACCCCTTTTCTCACTTTATGAATGCTGTGTCTTTTTGGGTTAAAATGTGAAAACCGATGAATGCTAGTACACATTTTTTATTGAAATTTTTACTAAGTTCACCACATGTTTTTCACTTCAAAAAAATAAGACAACAATAGAAAACTGCTAATTGAAAAAAAAGAGAAGAACATTCATTATTAACATTAGTAGGACTTTGTTTGCATTGAGAGTTTGCATTGTGACTGAATGACTGACCTCTAGAGTGAAACCAGAGGAGACATTTATGGATACGTGGGATTGCTTATTTGTACTCAAAGTTAACACACTGTAAAAGGTTAATGATAATCCCACAGGGTGGCCTGGTTTTAACGGCTAAGCCTACACGAGAGTGCTATAGCTGACAGCAATAGTTCTGTTTAATAGACCGACAGGTGTTGCATTGGAAAAACACAGTGTCATGTGGACGTATTTAGGTAAGAATGCCGATTATGTCATGGTGTTTTCAGTTTACTGACTCTAGTTGTATTTTATTTTTAATATCTTCTGGTAATTCTTAGTTTGCCTTGTTATTCGCTTAATATTTCCCTTCATATTTTCCTTAGTTCCTGGTTATAGTTTTGTTTATATCTTTATGTTGTTTTTATGCCTTTTAGTTCTGTTCTCAGTTCTTGGCTGTTTGGAGTTTGCTCCAACCTCTTGTGTCAGTACTAAGTTCATTCGTGTCTCTGCTTCCCCGTTTAGTTATAACATTTCATTTCCAGTTTTATTTATATTTAGTTATTTGTCCTTTATGCCTTGTGTTCAGTTTTACTTCCCCTCATCTTGTTTTCCCCAGTTGTCTATCCCTGTGTCCTGTGTATTTCCCACAGCTGTTTCCAATTCCCATTATCCCTCAGTGTATAGATAAGCCCCCTCAGTCCTTTTGTCCTTTGTCAGTGCATTTGTTATCCCTTCCTATGCCGTTTCCTGGTTGATTGGTTTTCCTGTTTTTGTGGTTTTCCCTGGACTCCTGGATTTAGTTACCTCTCTGAACTTTGTTTTCCGTGGACTGCTCTTCTCATACCCATTAAAGGTACACCTTAAGTTTTCATTCTGCCTGCCTGTGTTCTGTTCTGCATCCACACTCAGCTATGACAGATTAGGCTAACTAAATGTCTTGGACCTCAGCCCATCACTCCTGCCCAACTATATATATATATATATATATATATATATACACAATAATATTGTTGGGCAGGAGCAATAATCCAGAAATACGTGACCTTCATCTGTTATACAACCTCACAGAGTTGGTACAGCAGACACCTAGGGAGACCAAGTTTGGAGTGTCTGGATCAAAATATTTATGCATTATAATCATCTTAAAATACACCCAGTGAATCCTTGAAGCAATATTTTAAGCAGGAGTGCCTTCCTTTAGCTCCAAAGCCAACTGTTCTGCTGCCTGCCTCATCACCTCAATCTGTTGTTTGCTGCCTAGAGTGCCAACCCTGGCTTTCTCCCCTGACCAGTGCTATCAACACAGCAGCAAGCAATACACTATCTGGCTGCTAATCCTCATGGGGAAACTGCGATAAATGTAACAGTCGGCATGCTTTCAGCAGACTTTCCTGGCTAAACTTCTTGGAATGACGTTAACAATTCTTAATCATTATAATTTCTACAACTCTATCACAAAGAAACCCCCTAAAACAAATACAAATGCAATGCTTAAGTGTAGAGCATGGAAATGTGACCAAAAGACTATTTCCACACATTCATTCAAGTAATATAGATCTCAGTGCAAGAAAATAAAATGTACAAGGTCATAAGCTCCCATGACTATTTAATACCCTTCCATCTGTCAGCCAGAGCACTTCCATTGCCTAGAACTATTCCTTCTTCCTGATTTGTTAATGTTATTTTTCAGCGTTGATCATTTCTAAAGGGGTAAACAGTTTGGCTTTTATTTCAGCTTGCTTGAAAATCATCATGTGCTGCACTATACGTGAGAAACAACTGCTCTTACCCCGTCCTATTTAACCATGTAAATGTGTCCAAACAAACAGATGCCTACTTGGTGAACACGGATTCATTTTTGGTCACAATGCCTTGCAGTTGCCTCTTTGCACTCCAGTAATTTCTTAGCCCTAGGTCCCTTTTAGCTGAAATGGATGAGTTGATTGCAATATCTTGGAAACTGAAACATTCCCCTTGTAAGCCTTTCTCATTAACACCAGTACATGTCTACAGCAGCGCAATGGAAGCCTTGACCTTCAGAAAAAAGATTTATTAGTAGAAGTCCACAACTCATGTGGGATTGTTTTCATGATTATACAGCAAACAGCTAGACAGATTTTTATTTGCTGTCGGCATACAGTGATGGATAATTCAGACCTTAGTGCTCAGTGTTGAACACTGACAGAAATTTGAAGTGTGGAGTTCAAAGAGTATTTCATTTATTGTCCTCTAATATCACAGTAATTAGAAAATAATGAAACTTTTATTGGTTGGGATTAAGCTACACTAGTTATGTTTAGATGCTTACAGAACATCTTTATGGTTAGGAATAAATTACAGGTTAAGTTTATTAAAGAGAATCTAAATCATGTTGGTTTTCCTTCCAACTTAGGTATTTGATAGGCAGTTATGGAAAATAGGAATTTATTGTCCTGACTTCTTCCACACTGGCTTTTGCAAAACATTTCCATTAGCTTGCAATATGTGCTACATTAACTGTCCCAATGCATTTGGACTGGTTAGAGTTTGGTATTAGTTTATTTTTATACAGCCACAAACCACAGGACTGCTTTACCAAGGCGAGTGAGACGAATAATTTAAGAGGATAATTTTAGAGAAAGCCCTTGATTAAAGTCCATTGGCACAATTTTCAACCAATGGCAAAAAGGATGCTGATGTCTATAATGTGAGAGCAGAAAATGACAATGGGAATAAATGCACCGACGATGGTATCATTAGCCTGCATCAGAAATGAGCTCCCAAAGTGATGAAAAAGGTCTCGAGCAGCAAGAGATAAGCAAATACTTTGTTGACTTTAGTTCTGCACTGCTTGCAAAAAGACTTGCTAAAAATGTCTGGTGAAGAAAAAAAGAAAAACAGGCAGAAACAAAGGAAACATTGGAACTCCCCAAATGCTTCCAATTTCTCATCCTGTGTGCTGCATATCTGTGGTCAGCTGTGGGTGGTGTGTTTCGGAACGGGATGTGTGTATGTTTCTAAAATTCTGTCGGGCTTATTTTTGTGTATACGTGCACGTTTGTAGACACTGCAAACAGTTTATGTGACTACGTGTGTGTAGCTGACAGATTTATATGTCAGCGTTGTGCCGCTTTCTCTGCGACAGCGGTGACCATTTCATGGCCCTCAGCTTTGTCATGGTAAATAGAGGCTTTTACTAGTGGTTCTTTACACAGAGTATCTATTGTTTTCTTCTGGCCACAGAAACAAAGAGAGAATCCCAAGAGTCCAGATGTACACAATAAAAGCAGCCAAGACTTGAGAGAGGGGTCAACATAGGCGTAACCTGGAGCTCAATTTAGGTAAAGAGCATTTCATCCACATCTTGTGTCCTTCTGCTCCTTCTGTCTTTGTTCTGACTGAAGGTTACTACTCAGGAACAACAATTTTCCATCAAACAAAACTAGAATGCCATGGGGCATAGACGCTCAGGAGCTTTCAGACACACCAGTTTATTGGAGATTGTCTGTAAGTGTTTCCTCAAGCACACTTGAAGCAAAGTCTTGTGAGACATATGACAGCAACACTTCTACAGTGAAAGTAAGACTAATTATTTTAAAATGGGTTAACAACCACTGTTTTATTGGGGAAAAAGAAATTGCGATCTGCAAAAGAATGAGTTGGGAAAACCCCGTAGGAGGCACAGTCTTTGTATCCCAAATTGTAGACTGTGTCCAACTGGGTGAAGCCACCGCACTGCCTGTAACTGTACGTTTGAACAAAGCAACACAGCACCCACAGCATCCTTATAAATGTCTGTAAATAACAAAATGCACTCACCAGACACTATTAGGTGTGTCTTGGTAATACTGCATTTTTCCATCAGAACTGCCTTAACTCTTCTTGGCATAGATTCAACAAGGTGCTCCTCAGAGATTTTGATCTATGTTGGCATAGTAGCATTAAAGTTGGTGTAGAGTTGTCAAAGTCACATTTGTGGTTTAAAAAAAAAATCAACTCTTCCACCACACCATAACTTAATTACATAATTTCATACATAAGTGTTCTGATTCTTAAGGTGCTCTGTTGGATTGAGATCTGGTGACCATGAAGGCAATCTGAGTACAATGAAAAATTAAGTGTGGTACTTACTTTACTTTATATAACCATCCAGTGCAGTCTCACTTGTTAGCTAATTTGCAGTTTTATTCTTAAGCTACCTTTGAGTCATTATCACAGAACTGCACACACCTTGATTAGGAAAACTACAGTAATTTAAAGTATCTGAAAAATGGGTAGTGTCAGTGAAACTTTGGCCAGCTTTCTCAAAGTAATCTTTTATGTTAACAAGAAGAAAATTTAGCAAATGTATTGCTGGTGAAGACCATGTGACAAGATCAAAACCCTTTCAAATGGGCCCTGTTAGGAGTCTGTTTAGTGAAATCAAGATTAATCTAACACTTTTGTTTTTCTGGTGAAGACAGTGAGGGCACTTAGATAATGACTTTTTTCCTTGAGCAAAGTGAAATCTGAAGAGCTCTTTGGGGAGGACAAGCTCGCTGTATCCCTCACTGTGTTAACAAACGTTGCTAAGCAATACTTTTTTGTATCCAGCAAAGAAACTACTGCTTTACTTAGGTTAAGTTTTAAATTTTAGCAGCTTCTTCTTCTCTGAGGGAAGCTAATTTTACCCCAGTTCTCTGCTTATGTGGAGCGCGCCCCAATTCCCAAAGCCATTTATTTTGACTGCGACCGCTGTCAGGAATTAATCTGACTTATAGTGGTTTCCATGGCAACCACCTACACCAATGATGTATGTGCTCATGTAAAACAAAAAAAGAAGATTTTTTTTTTTTGTGCTCCAAAAATGGTTACTCCCTCCAGATATGAACATGGCCTGCCACATACACTCACTTTTGAAAAGGTTTATATTTCAAAGCGAACGGATTGGGAAAAAAAAAAAACTGAAAACCACCAAAACAGACTTTGATAGACGTAAGCACTTTGGTTTGTTATTTAGGAGGCTGACTTCTTTGTTGCGTGGTTTTCTTTGGTCTTGTCCCCAAAAAACCTTGATGCCTGGGCCAAAGTTTCCTCTTTGATCCGCAGTGAAAAAAAAAAAGCATAGCTACTGTTCATTTGCTTTAAGCTATTCTGGCATGCAATAGCTGGAAGAGAAACATTATGAAGATGGACACAGAATGCATAAACCATGGTCTTTCTAGCTTGTGGCTCTTATAATAATATAGCTAATCCTTTTAAGGGGTCATAAATTCTCATAAGCTTAAATTGAAGAGTAAGTGCTAATATACAATAAAGCAGTCACAACATCTTGTGCATTTCTATGAGACTGAAATGGACTTTCCAAATGGGTAAGGGAGAAACAAATATAGTTACAAGCTATTATTCTATAAAAGCAACGTATTCTAGACTGAGTCAACTGTACAACATATTGACTTTTTTCAGCAAGTCAGCTCCTATAACCAGGAAATTAATTCCATTCTGAGTATGTGGTCAGAGAAGTATTGCAGCACTCCAATCCCATTTCCACTAAGATTCCACTGACTCATCCTAAGAGCCCTTAAATTTCTCAAAAGAACAGAGGTCGTCTTCTTAAATGACTGGTAGAAAAGGGGATGAGTAAGACGTGCAAGCGGTGAGGCAACCTAATCTGTTCCCAAATCACGCCACATTCTTTGTGCCATGAATACAGTGTAATGGGGAAATTATGGTTCAACAGTGGTAGCGTGTTGGCAGTCCGTTGGCAGCTGTAGACTATTTCTGTTGTCAAATGGGAGCTGTGTCAAAAACATGTGGCAGAATCAGCCTGTGGGCTACTCTTGGCTCGTGCTGTTGATGGTCCATCAGCCAGCCGTGGAGAAGTTATAACACACAAACAGCTCAAGTGAAACCAAGTGCTAAAAAAAGTGAAAAGTCTCCACTGCAGCCACAGTCGGTACTTTTCATGCAGTATTTGGTCGTTGATGGTTTTGTTTCCTGTTTCTCCCATTCCTGTCGCTCTCTTCCCTGTTCTGGCCCACTTGTCAACCAATCACCATTCGACCGATGCACAGCATCATCCTCAAGGAATGTGCAGTTGCACGGGAGCGTGTTTGCGTTGCCTGAAAACCTATCTCTGTAGGTTCTCAGTTAGAAAATAAATTGACACAATACAGTACCGTATACAGTACCATAAATGAAGAATGAGAATGCAAAAGAAGTTGGTTTTTTTTTCCATTTTGTGTAGGTGGTAGTACTGTAATGAGGTGAAAAATATGAAGCTCAAAAAGGATTATTAAAATTATTGATTACTGCCACAAATAACAATATGTGCATCCTCTATAATGTCTTATATAATGGCTGTTTTTCACTTTGCATTTATGTATTATATGTTACCTAGTTATATGTTCTAAAGTATCGACCTTGTGGCTTTGGCATACCTACACTGAAACCTTTCCTTACGTTTAGAGAAGAGAAACTGTTTCCTCGAGAAATCCTGAACACACCTGCTATGTTTGGAAAAAAAAAAAAAAAAAAAAAAAAAAAAAAAGCTTCCACTTTCCTGCTGTGAACATCTAAACAGAGCACCACAGACATTTTCTCCAGGCAACATGAAAGACCAAATAGATTAAAATGTAGATCAAATGTGGAAAATACAATAAATAAATAATCTGACATTAAAGTAACAATATCTTGGTGGAAGGTCTTTCTTCAGTATGAGGAATTATTAATACATTTCTCGGAAAGGAATTCAAAATGCATTCTGAGAAAAATGAGTAAACCTCTGCAAAAGACGACTCGCACTATCGAGAGAACACACTTTGTACAGTTTCTGGGTAATCAAGATCCCATTCACACTTTAACACTGATCAAAGCCATTAACATTTAAAATGTGCAGCTCTTCTACAAACAACCAGGAGATGACATCTTTGTGAAGCAGTCTTAATGGACAGTAATCAACAATCATGTCTCTTATATACTCCAACAATCCACCTACGCCTTACAATTACCAAGTCTTTTGAGGGCTCATGTTATAGCATTATGTTATACCCGTTTGGTTCACAAATTCATTATCTGGACAAATCATATGAGCACCAGGAGAGCACAAATGTGCATGGAAATATACTTAGTGTGAGGTATGTGTTTCCAGCACCTTGTTGACTCTATGCTACAAAAAAGGCAAAAGGGTTCCAAACCCCGTACTTCTTCATCAAGGTGTATTTTGCCAGATCAAGTGTGCAACGAGGTATCTCCATAACTTACTAAAGTCTTAGGATGTAACATCCTAAGCCATTAGTACTTTTCATTTAGATTTACATCTACCTATGACACCAAATCCCCTGAAAAACCACCAGCTAAGCTACACAGAATGACCAGCATGATTATGTGCAGAAACCTTTTAAAACTACACTTTGCATTACTGAGTTCCATAAATCGCTACTAAGAAGCAAAACTTAAAATGTTTGATGAAAGAGGCAGACATAAGTGGTGCACCCCAATTTCAGTCTTTTCTAACGCAGCCAACCAGATGTCAAGCACACTATTTCTGGAAGGAATCTAGCACAATCTGCTGGCACACCAGTCACAGTTGCAGTTGAACAGGTTGCAAATTTTGAATGAAGTGAAATTATAATCACCTTTGCACTGGTGTAGATCTACAGTCCATGTTTACATTTTTCGAGCAAATGCTGTTGAGCAACAGGCCTTTTTTATTATCTTATCAAGTGAACTTAGAATATCTACTGAAGATTTTAGGTTGAGTGCTGCCGCTCACATAAGTGAAATTTCAGTTCATTTCAGACAGTTCAGTTCAACCGACTCATGGATTTGAGGATGAATCTTGAATCTTTGATTTATAGTGATCAAAAGTATCCAGTTTCACATAAAGAAAACTTGCTACTGCTGCTATCGCAATGCTGCTGCTATACACATGATGCTACTGACTGGACCGACCCAATATGACCTCGAGAAACCAAGCACATAGACAGGTAGGGGTGACTGTAGAGCAGTTCATCTACTAATTGGAAGGTTGGTGGCTCGATGAACATGTCCCTTGCTGCTCCAGTCAGCATGCCAGTGCATCTTTGGGCCAGGTACTGAACCCCAAGCTGCTCTCTGATAAATCCATGAGAGTGTGAATGTTAGACAGAAAGCACTTATGTAGAAAAAGCATCGAAAAAAGTGCTTGTATGAATGGGTGAATGAAGCATGCTGTATAAAGCGCTTTGATTGCTCGAGTAGAAAAGTGCAATATTCAAAGTCCAGTCCATTTACCATTTATGTCAAGAACAGAGGAGAAGAAAACTTGCAGGCTTTCAAATGCTGTAGAGGGAAATTTTCATTTGTTCCTACACCTTCAGACTCAAGATATGAAGAACTATGCCTATGTTTTATCATCTCCCTTCACATAGAGACATGAAAACTTGAGGGAAAGAAAGAATGTGACCAGCATCAGGATATAGTATGCCTTAGCTAGAATTATGTACTTGAATTGGAAGTGGTAAGAAAACTGAATTCAGTTGACTGCAATCTGCAATCTACTGTCATCTACTGTAGCAGTGAGATTTCCCACATCGTACATTTAAGACATGGGTACCATTGAAGTCTTTTTCTGCACTCTAGGCATTCATAGAAAATAAATGACATTTTGAAGATTTACAAAAACATAATCCCAAATCAAACCAACCCTTTGACAGAAAAAAAAATCTAGCTGCTAAGCCTACTTTTTCATCAGCAAGATATCCCACAGTGCTGAGACACCATAAAGAGTTCAGGGATTTGACAAGTTCAGATCAGAGGAGATTTTCGGGGGCTTCAGAAATGCACATAGTCACTAAGTTCCTAAGGCATGCTGCGTGTGTTGCGATAATTGTGCTCATCATTATTCACTTTAGCATTGCCCCCTTCACCTACATGCATTAGACAAGCTACAGAAGCAGTAACTGAGGTTAATGTAGATGAGGACCACTGAGGGAGAAATCTTCAGCTTCTAAGCGCATTACAGCAACAACAGAAAATGCACTAGGAATGCACTGAATATCATAAACTGTGGATTTGAGGAACTTTAGAATTTTCCTTTTGGTTCGTTTTACACCCACTCAAATCAATAAGAAGGTGCTCAGTGGACACCTAATGAATAGATGCCAAATAAGTCTCCTCGCTAGGAGGCTCTGGCCTTCAGTCTTTGCCTCTTATGTAGCGAGCCAGCCAGTTAACCCTGCTGCCTTGTTTGGACTGGCCTCTTCACACTGATTTATTGCTCAAACCTACCCAGAATGTCAACAGGAACCACACTCTTTAGGAATTTGCATATTTAAACAGTTTTGGTCTGAACTTTTTCCTTAATTCAAACTTAGCAGACACACAAACAACCCATAATCATAATAATGATAAGTGTATATTAGTACCAGAGAGAAAGTGGAAGAAGTCCACATACTATAAAATGATTTCTCTTTATTCATCACTCTTTATTTCCTCCTAATATTCTTTTATTTTTTTTTATTATTTTTTAATGCTGCCTTCATATTCATCTCTCAGTAGTGCTTTGTGGAGCTATTAAGGCTTGAGTGATTTTTTGATTGCCATTTATGCTGAGGTAATTAAAAAAAAAGAAAGAAAAAAAGCCCAGGGGTATCAATATACAAAACAGCGTATCACTGTGTTACAGAAAACTGAATTTGAGATTTTCTCAAGGCATTTCATTGAATTAAAAAGACAAAATGACAAAATAAGCAAATTAAAACAACAATACCTCATTTTCATCTTAACAAACATAATTAGTTCTGGGAAAAATATGTCTTCAACAATTCATTTTCTCATAGGACAAAATGAATTGTTGAAGGAATGATGTGAAATCATTTTTCTCCAGCAATCGCATTTAGCACAAAAATGCCTTTTGGGGTTGTGTCAGGAAGGTCAAAAAAAAGAACACTGCCAAATCAAACATGCGGAGCTACCTGCTGTGGCGACCCTTTGTGAATAAGGCAGCAGCCGAAAGTAGGTTTAATTGCATTTAGTACGCGCTAATATGTTATGTTACATTTCCACGGCCTTGAATTGTACCTTGTAATTTCTTTGATATATTCATGGCCCTTTGCTGATGCAAGTGATCAGAGACGAGAGGTATAACAAGATGAAAGTTACCGAGATAACACGTCAAGCAGACGAAATGGTACAGAAAAACGTAGCTCTTTCACCGTGCCGAAACAGGCATTCAATGGTGTGTCAGAATGATGAGCAAAAGTGCTTTTCTTTGGTTGGCTGTTCTAATTTAAAAGGTATAATTGATATTGATTGTTACTCTTATTTAGTCAGTGCCACACACATAATACACAGACAGTGTAGACACTGCATATAACTCCACAATCTATACACTAAGCAGGAACTGAACAGGCTCAGGCAGAAGCAATGTGTATGTACAGCATGTCTGGCCAATATATAATCATTAAAGGTACCATACATTCCCCCCCCCCCCAAAAAAAAAATCTCTGATTCATTTTTTCTTGTTTATATGCCAATTAAGTTTGGGAACAGGGCACACATACAACAAATAACACTTGTTAATGTAATGTAACAGATTAACTGTTGTCACCGTCCTTCCCCTGGTGAGCCAGCACTTTTTTAGCCCGTGCAGGTGGTGCTAGGGAAGCACTGCTAAGAGCATTTTCCTAGCAGGAGAGTATTTTTGCGTGTGAAGCTGATGCTGTGCCCCTGTCACAACAGTATAATTGTGTGTTTTGAATATAACTTCCAGACTAATCCCGACTCTTGCATGTGCAAAGTGATATGAAGCGCTGTCAGTTTCTATCCAGCCATGCATTCAGCATCAATTGAAAACTACAGCTTTACTTTACTTATCGCTTCTTCTTATCAGCTGGTGGGCTTTCTAATCTCTCTGCCTCTCTGAGAGCGTCCCAGCTGTAAATCCACTAGTGGGGAGCAGATAGCATCTCATGTCAAGAAGAATCCACTGTATTCATCTCACTAGGGGAGACAATGTGGCTCAATCATATCTGCTTACCGCTTCCAAATACAATTCACATATACGCCCTAGTTTTTTTTTTTTTTGATAGTGTAGCCTCAGGAAATAAATACAAAATATGCACACACACACAAAAAAGAAGAAGTCATTTGTTATGAGTGTTACATTTTGTTTTGGACTGCTCTGAGATGTGTCATACCAACTGCCTCTTTTGTGCTAACATGTCCATTCCTGACAGCTGTGTCTATTCTGGGAGCCTTTGTGAGTTATTTTAAACAGATGGTGCACAGGAGGATCTTAGTCATTATGATACAGGATGACATTAAATGACAAGACCCCCCAAAAAAGAAGAAGAATCACACAGTGCAGCAGGTTGGGTTGTTTTAGCTGGTTTCAGTAATATTAGACGATAGGAAAACACAATATTTTTGTGTACCTGGTCTCCCCGTGTTTCACATTCGTTTAATCACATTTTATATTTTGCAGTGAAGTAAAAGCCTATAACAGCTCGTCTTATCTGGCGCATTTCTAGTCCTCACATAAACATTGCATAAAAGGTCATTTATAAATGAGAACAACTGCGGTGCTGCTGCTGCCATCGCCCGTGTTGAGGTCACATGTTACATCTATAGGTGGCTTTTCTGTTTTCACAAAGAGCACATGGAAGCAACTAACAAGGCTGCTTGTTAATATTTGTATAGCTACAAAGATGAGGGGCAAACAGAAGATACAACCAAAACAAACAGATGCTATGGCGAGACACCATGAGCATCCAGAATAGCTTGCTCCTTGATACGCACTCCACACACCTTTGATGGTTTAGTGAGGGGATAAACACTGTTCTTCCAAAAGAAATTCTGTTTGAAATGGTGCTTTGAGTGCCGTTTCAGATGTTATTATGTACAAAATAGGTGTGCACTTGGGTCAAGATCTGGTGACTGTAAAAGGCCGTAGCATATGATTCACGCCGCTTTCACCTTTGTCCTGAATGAAAGCATCTATATTTGCTACACTTCCCCAGCTTTATACATGTAAACCGTAAAAAGCGTTGCTTGATAGGATAGCTAAAAGAGGAGAAGGAAAACATGTAAACAAGGAAAATCAACGAAGAAAGAGAATAATGGCCGCAGCTCAATTATAGCCAAGCTGGTATTTACCAGCTGCAGCATATAAAGATGCTATCCATAATGATGATGTCACCCACTGCTAATTCTTTGTGTGCTTTCACAGCATTTTGGGGAATGAGACTGTCTCCGAGTACACCTCTTCCCAGACATGCTGCCTGTTTGCTAAGGTGATTAACGCCACATGTTCTTCGGGATAATCCTCGCAAGTAATAATGTCCTCTATGGTCATATGGCAAATAGCAACAATGGGTTGTAGCAACAAAAGAAAAGCTTTAAACAAAAAGTTAACAATACAACAATGCCAAAGCTTAGCCCACCATTTCCATATAGGCAAGTCATAATTGGGCGAGAGCTTATGCGTACGCATTGTATGCACAATCTTAAAACTAAGGGCAATTACAGCGTTCTTCCTTGTAAAAGCGAACAAGAAGTTTATGCTGCGTTTTTCTCTTTTTTCTGTGTACTTCTGTGATAAAAAACCAAAAACAAAACACTCACGCATGTACTCATGCACACACATTACAGCCACCATGCCCCATCATAGCCCAGTTGCCACTGCCTGCACTGCAGTTGCTATGGAAACACCTGCATCTCTGGTAATCCTATGAATAGGATGCAATGAGCAGGGCTTCAGGGGGGAAAACAGCTTAACATGGTGGCAGGTGGAGACAGTAAACTGAAGCACATCGCTCAAAAGGACACTTGACTCTGATTTTCTCAGGTTGTCTGAACACCTGGTCTAGAAATAAATGGAAAATAAATATTCATTATTTTACTAGTATTTGCTGCACACAAGTGCTTTTGGTTGCATTTTGCCTCTGACAGGTATAATGTTTAAGTCGAATGTATTTTGTTCTTATGTAATGGTGTCCGTTTTACGCAAAAGCATTTATGTGGGCTGGAAAAAGTGCACTGCTATAAGTTAGTGTGGGAGGACCTTGTTGCAAACATGTAAAATATCTACTGAAGCACAGACGTTACATTTTAGTGCTCAGTTTAATCACAACGAATAGCAAAATAACTACTGCCCTGTGCTCTGCCCTATTTATCATAGAATGTTTTTCCTCATGGAGTAATTCCCCATCTATTTTACTTTATAAAACTTTGTAGTATGTTTTGTTGTGTTTAGTAAGACAATGATGATGCCTACCTCTAATAAAAATGCATTGCATCTATTTCACAAAAAAATGTTTGTTTTTGTAGATCAAATGCATTAAAAGAAGAAGAACATAAAAAACGTGATTATTTCTGGTGACAACCAAAAAACTAATGACCTCACATAAACAATGATTTATTTTTTTCCTAGCCTTTGTACCAAACTGCACCAAACAAGCAAGATACAACGTATTGATTTTTGAGCTTTAGAGGTTCTGGTAGGTGGACTTTGCCACCTTTGAAGAGACAGGGAGCCAGACTCCCTGTTTCCTCTCAAAATAATTGTCTGGCCCTAAACTCGAACACCTACATGGTACGTGGTATGGTATCATTTTCTTGATAGTAAACACACAATAAGGGTAGGAACAGAAGTAGTTTTTGTTGTTGTACAAAAACCAATCTGTTCATTTATATAAATACTGCATTCGTGTGTAGCACACCATATCTGATTTGCATTTCTTTCCTTTTCATTAACTGTGTTGTACCACATGATACGTAAAAGTGTCACAGTCCCTCAATTCACTGTCAAAAAATGCAACAATCAGAAAAGCATGCGTGATTCTAAATTGGCCAGCTTGTGACAGCTCAGGTAGGCTCTATCCACTGTGCTGCCCACTCACTCACTTTGTGTAATTTTTAAATTTTTGCATAGTTTCCAAACCTCAGCACCTGCATTATTACCACCAATGGGTTCTGAAAGCCTTTTCTCACCAACTTTAAGCGAGAAGGACCTGGAGTATTTGCCAAAGACATGAATTGTAAGCATGTTTTATGAAGTCAACTTTATATTCTTGAATTATTTAAATTATTTTTCTTCTGATTGACAATTCCATTTAAACAGAAGAATCTGACGTTTTAATTTTAAAAAAGAGAGAATTCAGAGGTTATTTTTCCCTTTCACACACTAAGAACAGTGTAACTAAAGACTTTATGATGTATCCAAAAAAAAAGTCGCTGCCACATATTTAGCTTTAAAAACACTACATTTACAGTACCCGAGTGGTTTAAACATTTTTAATCACAAAATTCAAGTACAAAAGCTCTGCTCTCAGGTCAAAATCATCACAAAAAGTTTAACATCCAAAGATTATTCAATCAGTCGTTCTTTTCATCTTGAAATGGGCTCGGATGACACCAAAATCCTTGCCTCAATGCTAACAGAGCATAGCCACGTACTCTTTTGACAGAATAGTTGGGGAAACACTTGCAAATTAAAAGCCTTGTACTGTAATTTAGTGCAGTCATTTTGCCTCCATCTGCCTTTGGAGCAGGTCAATGGGTTTGCCAAAGAAATGAAAAGTGGCTGCTGTTAATGCACTTCTGCAGCTGTACTGTATCTCTGCTTGTCTCTTTTTTGCACTGACGTTGTTTGGCTCGGTTTGCTAGCCTCAGCGCATTGCCTTTGTCTGTTATCTGCTTAGTTTATGTTAATAATCTGTGTGAACATGAAACCAACCAGAATTTAAAGGCAAAAATGTGTAATTTGTTTCTTAGATCTGTATACTATGGATCAAATGCACTGCAACTTCAGAAAAAAACAGCAATGCCCTCAAAACACAAAGTGAATAAAACACAGCATGGTGGCTACGGTTGAGAACATTTGCAGTATTTTTGTATTAAGTTGAAGTGTGTTTGACCTCTCAGGGACACCGTAGTATGCATAGGCTGAACTGACAGAGCCACTGTGAAATCACTCATTGGTCTTGAAACCTCAAGGTTAAAAAACTTATGACTTTTACTGTGTTGGTGTTTTCAAAATAGAAGTGACAAATGACATATATATTTCAGAAAGAAACCAAGCAACAGTGCACTTTCAAAGGGTTGCAACATTTGCTTTATCGTCCTTTCTGATTCAAACAGGGTCCATCATTTAAAAATATATAAAACAAAAGCAACAATTAGTGATCAAGGACTTAAACCAATTGGCAAGGTGTTCAAGGTAAACTCTAGGGTCATTTGAACTTTCGCAATGACTTCAAAACAGCTTTGCAACCCCTGCTGGCCACAAAATTAAAGCATTTTTTAATATTCAGCCTAAAATCTAAATCCGAGTACGAGAGACCTTCGATTGAGAAGCGAAAGGAACTCATAGGAGACAAAGAAAAGTACAGATGATGCACAACAATAAAGATCCCAGTAAAGAAATGCAGACACAGGATGTTCTTAATTGGCCTCTGTAGTTTGGATTGCTCTGAGAAGACTCGTCAGGTGTCAGCTGCTGATGAAAGCCATTTATCTGTTTCAGGCCTGTAGATGATGCAGTGTTTACCATTGCTGGCGCTTCTTAATTCCCACCATTGTCTGCGCTCACTGCTTGCTACCATTAAACCAATCAACAGCCCCGGTGAGCCTCGGCTGATAATCGGTCAAGAAGAAATGACTCCAAGAGTCACAGAGGAAAGCAAACACGTCTCCGTGTTGCATCGCGCTGATTGAGTTGACAGTGACCATTCTGGCCCGTCAGTTTTAAAATGAGATTGTTATCAAACTCGGCTGTCAGAATGATGCAGTGTTTTAGCTGCTAACAAGAGCGATTTATATGGAAAAATGCAAGAAACAAAACAAAACATCTGGACCATATCCATCAATGTATTTTTAGCCAAGACCTTCAACATGAGTCACTGTCAGCTGGTCAGTAAGCTACAAAAAGCTTCAGTAATATCTCGCCGGACTATTTAATTTTTTACAAATGCCCCTGGATATATATAAAAGGCACTGTCCATCGGAGAGGAAAAAATGAAGATAGACACTGGATCCATTTTTCTTTTCCTTTTACAAGAGCCCGCTGAACAAAAAGCATAAAATCATATAACAATCTCTTGCAATTGCAGGACTGAATAACCACTGCAGAGTCCGTCACTTGTCTAATGCAAACATAAACTGCATCCAAGGCTTGTACACTATTGCCTGTGTGGTCAGAAGGTAGGATTTTTTTCCCTTTAAGTCTGTAATAGAAAAACGTGTGGACTGATTCTCTGGACATTTCAGAGCAACACAATGTAGCAGTCAGGCAGCTTTTGATCAGTTTCCGAGAAATGATTCCCTTCATGTCTTATGTCTCATGGTAGTTATGGAGCTTGCAGGTTACGAAGATTAACTTCTCAACAATTCTTTCCAGGAAGTAGATTCTCTGGGGTTTGTCCCGAGCTGGTGTCTAATCTGGAGTTCAGCACTGATGTGAAGAAGGAGCTTCTGACTGGAGGCAGCTGCCTTCACTGATATCATGCCAGTGTAGCCTAAAATCTGACATGCACTTAGTTTTTATTGTGCGAAGGAAGATTCCGACATCTAGCGCCACATATGCTTTAATCAGCCTGAGGTGTTTTTGTGTACATTTCACTGAACTTGATATAAACGGCTAGAGCAGAAAAGAGTGATGGACAAAAGGGAAAACGATGGCAGCGAAAACAAAGAGGAGATTATATGCAGGATTGCAATACCGGTGCTCTGAGCATATAATAGAGGAGGAAAAGAGGAAAGTCACATTACCGTCCTGTTTTTTGTCTTTTGGTTTTTGCTCCTGGTTCCTATTCTTGAAACTGTCTAATTGAATCTGCTTTGTTTTTACAATAACCTCTGATCCAACAGCAGCGGGAATACAGTTGAATGGGGAATGAAAAACAGGCCTGAACTCTGTGTGGTTACATCGTGTTGTTTCCAAGTGTTTGGTTAGAGTCAAGAGAGGACTGTTGTACTTGGCATAGATATAGGTTCTTCACTTATTTTGTTTATGTCTTCCTGTCATCGTCCACCATTAATTACACAGTTATGCAGGAGATGTGGTTGGTCTGCACAAACGATGCAGTGCGTGTTATCTTAAAAGCTTATTAGGCTGACCTGTGATTCACATGTGTTAGTTCTGCTTTACTATTTCAGTTTTTGTTCTCTTGTCAAGCTTATCCTTCCACCATCTAGTTCCATTCATAGCTTAGAAAAAAGGAGGGGGCATTTTTGGGTGGACTTCATGATGTGTGACAGATGTAGGGCTCTATGTAGAATGAATAAAGAAAAGAGCTGTGACAGAGCAGAGAATGAGTCCCATGGGCACCACAATCACACTCAGTCTGATATGACTCACAGTGTAACATACTCTGATTTTTTTTTTTTTTTTTTTTTAATTGAATGGTGTCCATATTAAGTTGTTATCTTCAAAAAGAGCTAATATCATAAGCCTCTGATGAGGAACACCGTTCACACATGCGTTTAATTTCACCCAAACAGCCGCATCAGAAGGATAATTGGTTCTTATAAATTAATCTCTGCAGTTTTGGAGCTTAAAAATGCCAATGCAACAGCAATACAAGCAGAAGAGCAGCTTTGATTGTTTTGAAAGGCAGCAGGGCTGAAGGCTGATTCCTAATGGCTGAGGAGAAGCTTGTGGGTTAGGGAGATTAACTTCAAACCTTCCCAGAATTAATTTAAGAATATTTTGCGTCTTAATAAGGGGGATGCATGAAAAAAAAAGAAAACAAGTGTTATTTTTCAACCTACATCTTGTGGTTTCATGTAAAAGGCACGTTGCCCAGGATTACTGCCTGGGAGTAATAACTTTACGGAGGAAAATTAATCGCGTTGCATTACATTTGATGTAACTGTAGTTTTAGAAATTCATAAACCAAATGTAGTAAAATGCTTGAAGTGAGTAGTTTTCTTTTAGAAAAACAGTGGATATTACTCACATATCCAGCTAGAATAACACCATCAAAATGCCCACAGAAGGTACGATTCTTACCTTTATGTAGATATGGAGTGGAGTTGCAGGATGCAGGGAGAAGCAGACATAAGGAGAAAGACGAAAACAAAAGGAAAACTGTTAATTTATCAAAAAGATGTTTCATTGTTGAATTAAATTCTAACTTAAACTCGCTTATTGTCTGTCAGTTGTTTTCAAAGATTAAAGGGTATAACTTTAAGCACAAATCAGAACAAACCAGTAAAGTTCTATAAAATGAAACAGCATTAAAGAAACAATACATGATTTATTGTGATGGACATTTTTATCCAAATACAGTAGAACACACATCCAGCGCTGATGCACGAATTCTGTTACTTCAAGGTTGTTAAAAACTTTCAATACACACACAAAAAAGCAGCCAGTGATTAAACTGTATCTTACTGAATGTGGGCAAACTGGTTTCTATAATTACAGGCTAACTGCTTAGATGGAAAAGTGTGAATGAGAAGAAAAAGTACTGCTGAGGAAAGGTTCTGTAGGGACATGTAGGGAATTACACACATGAATAAAAACTACAGAAAAAATACAGATATAGATACAGGAAAAAATGGTTGTACATCGCTGGTCGGGGTCAGCACCTTATCTCGTTTTGCCTTCACACACTGTCACATACCGTTCACATCTCTGAAAGTGGTCCTTCCAAGTATTTTTCAGTTCAGTGAGTTTTAATTTGACTAAAAAAGAAGCTACAATTTTAATTTCTCTGTGTATTCTGAGTCACAGTTTGCTTCTGAATAGCATTACCCTAACCAATCGCCGCTACCACAAACAAAAATTAAAAATTAAAGAACAAAACAGTGGGAGGACATTCTTGCTGCTGATAAACAGCATTTCTAAGATTATCATATCTCAAATAAAATAATAAATGAAGAGAAAAGGTTACTCAAGCATGCATCACTCAAAGGAACAACCAACTTTTTTTTTTTTTCGTACAAATGTATTTTGAACCCTGAAGGAACTTAATTTGTTTCTCTAAAAGCAGAGCTATTTGTTTGTAGAGTAGCACCTGATTATGAGTATGTGCAGTGGCCTAAGACACTGTGCAGACCTTTGCGGCCTTTTCCAGGTGAGCAACGCATAATGAAGGTGAGATGAGCTGTGTTTGGAAACAACACGGTGTGTCTCAGAGTGAAAGCAGAAAACCAGAGGAAAGTTAGGACAAAAGAAGCTCATCTGTCTTAGACGAATGCTGGGAGGTCAGAGAGGAAAGCAGATGGTTTGAATCCCTGATTGCCCCGGGAGGAAGTGGGTGGAAAAAGGGAATGAGTAACACTTTTTCCTCCTTAAAATAGTCAAAATAAATAAGAAGGGCAGTGAATTCTCAGTCACAGTCTGTCTTGGAAATTTATCCAAGTTAGCGCCAAAATCTCACAGATGCTTCCTTGAGCCACCGCAGCACTGTTTCACGAGTCGGGTAGTTCTTTTATTTATTTATTTTTGCATAATCTTGCTGACAGACAACCTTCACTGACAACATGCCTCCAGGGGAAAAAGAGGTTTATGAAAAAAGTTTCCTAAAGGATGAATCAAGTTGATTACAGTTCCTGGGTCTTTATCTCACAGTTTGACATTTGTTCATATAACCTCCTGAGACCCGAGCTCGTGTTTACGATGCACTTTTCATATCTTTTATCTATCTGGGATTAGTTGGACATAATTAGTATGAAACCTAAGCTTCATGGTTGAAGTCTTCCATAGTTGTTACATACTTTTATTTTTTCATTTTTTTAAGAGGATAATTTTGATAAGCTTGGAAACTCAGACATATGGAAAGTGTGATATGGCAAGAAACATGCAGATATGACGTTGAGTGAAGAGTTCACCTTATTTGGAGATTAAATTAAGCCAAATGAAAACTAAGTCAACATTTCAAAATCACTTTATGTTTAGACTGCCTAATGTTATCGGGTCTTTGTATTTTATGCAAATGTTGTCATCACACTCACTGCATAGCACTGATTACTTGAAATGAATCTGCATATTATAATGTGGGAGGCGAATCAAACTTTTTTTTAAATATATTTTGTAATTTGAATGTCTGACCATTCAAATGTTTCCAGTTGTTTTCTTTTATCATTAACATTTTAGAACAATGAAGAGAACGAGCTTCGATTTTCAACTTTCTTGCTTGTCATACTTTGTCTAACTGTGTTATGTCTGCATGTTGTATTTGTGACTATTACAAAACTGATACATACGAAAACTGCCACAATTATGGTTAATACTTGGTTAGTTTTATGAAAAATAACTACTTGGTTAAGGTTAGAAAGACGAAACCATCAAACATCTGTCTTTGGAGTTTCACATAGAAATTCAGATAATGTCAAATTCATCAACTTTTTCTTCATATCAACTTGGATTTTTGTGCAATGCCCCAAATGCTGTAAGCCATTATTGACAAAGCTCTCTCTGCAGAAAGAGAATGCATATAAAGATGCTTTAATAGCAACTCGTACTAAATGAGACGTCTGCGTCAGCCAGGCATGTCTAAACAATATGTGAGGAGCAGAATAAGCAGTGGGAAAGATAAGTGGATATGAAGAGAGGAAGCCAAAAAGAAAATGAGGAAAAGAGCAGTAGGTATGGAAAGAATAAGGAAATGAATCAACCACCACGGGCAATCGTTCTCACTAATACAGCAAATTAGCGCTGATAAATTAGGCATTGTCAGCAGCTCCTTTGCATCCTCTGGGCTAGAGTTATTATGAATACTGAAATTTAAATACTACTTAGGCAACATCCTGAAAGATTACATTCTGAATTCAGGGTTGATGCTATAGGAGCTGCAAGCAGAGGTTTAATTTCACCTTCAGACGGTGTGCACCTGCTAAGTGGAGCTATGATGAAGAAAGGAGTTCAAATTAGTCCATGTCATAGGATCTCAAGTCCTATTCAACACTTCAGACTATTAAAATGTAACCCAATCTCATTGGTGATCCATTGTGCTGGCCTGAAAACTTTCTGGCTCTGATGCTGTGTATGTCAATGTTCTTATTATATGGATACAACAGCTGTGGCAAAGGCGCATATTTATAAAAATATATACACATATATACTCAGAATATTTGCTGTAAGCCAGTAAAAGCTCACAGCCAGATTTCTCAGCTTTTATCATCCAATAGTCTTTGAACTGCTAAATAGCAACATTACCAGCCTCCTGTTTCAAAGTAATGGAATACTGGCATTTAAATCCATGGGTACTGCTGCAGTTACATTTCTACATGAGTGCCTACCCACAGTTAGCTAATCTAGAACTCCAAATGCAGGTGTACAAGGTGCAAAATAACAGACTTTATCAGCGATTCTAAACAGCAAGGGGTGACGGCTAAAATCAAGGGAAATAATAGCCAGCAGCATCAAGCAGCATCATTGAGTCAACTGAACCTTCATTTTCCTGTTATTTCCATTCTCTTTTGCTCTACACACAACCACTAAAAGCAAGCAAGCCTGATTCATGTCTTTCTCTCTCTCTCTCTCTCTGCTGCTGCATTCGGTGCCTGTGCTAGCATCATACGGCTGTATTCAAATAATCTAAACAAATCTGCATTAGGAAAAGAGAAGGAACATGGATCTTCATTTCGTAGTTTTATCGGTGACAATGTTTCAAAACTGTGCATGTTTTGTATACTGTTCACTGTTTTTGTTGCTCTGCTATGTAAAAATGACACTGCTGAAGTCGCCTCGCGTGACCTCCTGGTGCCAATATCGATTATGTTTTGATTCTGTCTAAAACAGAGGAAACACGCTCACACATGTGAAAACTGTCAAAATGAATACATCAGTGATTTTGGCTTTAGGACCACTTCCAGAAAATCTTTAAAAATCTTATCTTAAGTATTTACACAGACAATCTTCCACTTTATATTCCTCTTTTACCACAAAATTCAATCCATAATAGTTAAAATAGAGTTTCTCTTTATACTACAGTATGAAGGTTGCTGTGGTTGTTAGACTATTTCTCATTTTTATGCACTCTGAAGAAGGTCAGGTGTGCTAGAAATCCTTATCACCATGGACACACATTGATCAAATTTAGTCCTGCATTACTGTGATTTAAATAAATACCAATCGTCCAAAACGTGCTCAAAAGACACTGAAGAGAAAACCTTGCCAAACATCTCAATCCTGATGTTTGAATGAAAAGTAAAATGTGATGGCTTTTCAACAAAGAGATAAGAATGTTCACCATAACTGAACTCAATTTACACAGAAAGAGAAGTCTTTTTCCAGACTTCTTTTCAAATCCCGAAAAGCCAGGTTTTAAGGCAAACTTAAGGATGTGGGTCTTTCTCTAGATATGCAGAAAAGATTACTTTTGAACTTTCCACACAAATATCAGCACTGTAATTGTTATGGTTCTTTGCTGGATGGGAGGCGATTACGTGTTCGCAGTTCTACGATGGCTATAAGCTGTCACCAAAGTGACTGAACATAAAACAATTTTTTATTACTTTCAAAATAAAGCCCAGAAGCGCCTCATCAGATTTAGCCCTGAACATCCATGGATGTCAGGTCGTTAGTGGGTATTGATCTGTTTTGGTACCCAAAAAGAAAGACAAAAAAGTCAGCTTACATCATATCACAGTTGCTACATTAATACAAAAAGGGTCATTTTCAAATGCCACAATATTAAAAAACTGCAAGTTCAAACATCTGTCCTTTTGCTGCTGCATATTTAGAGGAGGTTTCACAAATAAGAGAGCAGAGCTCCGTCCTTTGGGAATCTGCTTCAAACCAAAGTGTCAGACTGAATCTGTCAATTTTCAACCGCACAGTGAGAAAATGGAACAAGAGAAACCAGTCAGTGGTCAGTTAGCTCAAGCTGACCTACATGTGAAAGAGAGGGAGGGAAGCCTCATTACGGAAGGCATTCAGTGTAAAAAAACTTGAAACTTAAAAAAAGTGCAAAACGATTATAGTTTTAAGCATGACATGAGAAACACAGCATACAGTAGTTCCAGGGAATCTGTCATCATACTTTTCTGTGACATTTAAATGAGGATACCAACTAAAAATTAACATGCAGAGTAGACAAAAAAATAAAGGCTGTGTCTAATGAGATCTTGCATTAATTGCTATTGTAAAGATTTTTTTTACTCACTACCATGTTCATTTCCATTCATACCATCACAAACCCATATGAGTCATAGAGCTCTGAATCATAAAAAATTCAGTGTGAATCACTGTATATTTCAAGCACATACACGGAAACAAATGTATATGCACACAGATCACAACCTTGCTTTCTGTGCTAATACACAGACAGTCACAGATGGCGGCTAGTGCAGTGACCTTGGAAACAAGCAGGTAATCCATTTCAAAAAGTGGGAAAGTGCTTTATCACTGGTTGAGCGCTGGACGTGACAAACTCGCCGTCTGCCAGGAGAGTGAGGAGGGCAATTGATTTTTAAAGAGAGTAAACAAAATTTGACAAATGAATTTCTGCACATAACTGCACCCCTTATGCTCACTCACATCCTGAAATATCAATAAATGGAGCTGAGCCAAACATGTTGCATAAGGGGAAAAAAACCAGGCAAATATCTTATTCAGTCCAAACACATTTTGGTTTTTGTTGTTTTTCTTAAACAACGGATTTTTTAGACACATAATAGCAAAAACTACAGCCGAAATCTCAAAAGAAAAACCTACATGGTTTCACATGATGCCCAGCAGTGTCCCCAAGCTTCCCACAGTTCAACAGAATGCAATTCAATCAGCAATCCAGTTTGTGCCATGTTTACCTCTATTATTTGGCTAGCTGTGAGCTCTGGTAATGAGCTCACAACTAGACAAATAATAGACAAATAACAATAAAATCAACACATTAAGGACAGATTAAAATACAAAGCAGACCAAAGAAATCCACCTTGAATGTGTGCTGAAACACATTAATGGTTGTTATTTGGTTATAGTCGATCTATAAACCCTAAAAGAACTCAACAGTGACATTTTTACGGGGTTCAAGTTCCATAAGAGAATTTCGCATTCATTTTCCCCATTGATGCTTCTGAAAATCCTTATATAAAGACTTTGAACCAAGCCAACAAGCTAGTAGGCAGAGTGGTGGCCCCATGATTGGAAGGTTGGGGGTTCGAATCCACTGAACGGCTACCCTGAGGTACACCTGAGCAAGATACCGTCCTTCCACACTGTTCCCCGTGCGCCCAATGGCTGCCCACTGCTTCACTGAGTGAATGGGTTAAATGCAGAGACGAATTTCCCCACGGGGATCAATAAAAGTATACATCATTATTATCATATAGCCCAGTTATTTAATATTGTGCAGTATTTCCTGATTCCAATCACCAATCAGCTTCTGATTCACTTTATCACTGTGGGTGCAGTATTTATTTACTCTTTTTTTCCTGTTTAAACAGGGTGGATATCACACAGGACTGTGGTTTCTTTCTGATAACATTGTGTCATAATGTTGCAGCTCTTAGTTAGGCTGATTTGGATGGTTACAAAATTATGGCTCATAATCAAAATCATAACTGAGAATATGACAGGTGTGTATCCAGAACCTCACTCTATAGGTCTTTGAAATATGAGAAACACAAACTGAAAACAGTGTCCTGGTGAGGCAGAGTGGAGACCCAAATGTAGACATGTGAAAACATTAAAAATGAGCTTATATTGGCTGACGCAACTATACAAAACAAAACAGAAGTCTAGAAAGGTGCAGAAACGGAAAGCCAAAGAGTAACAAAAGCCAGGAGATAAATCCAGCGAAAACACAGGATGCAGGAACTTAACAGACAGCTTGACAAACGAGAGGCAGGACTGTACCCTGACACTAACTGAGGACGACAAACAGGTGAGGAACAAAACACAGGTTAGAGGAATTAACAACAGGTGAAAACAATTCAGGATTCAGTGGAGGACAGAAAACGAGCTTTCAAGGTAAAAAGAAAAGTTAACACCAAAAGAGACTAACAGACATGACTACTGACACTAAACAAGATACTAAAGATAGGGGAACACAGAGGAACTGAGGCATAACCACAGAACAGAGGGAGGACAAACAGACTACTACAACTTCTAATACTGCTACTAATAATAAAAATAATAGACATGAACCAAACGACAAGATATCACAAAGTTGAACTCAACCTTCATGTAAAAATAGGAAGTGAAAACTCAAGATCACCAGTATGTACTGCATGTAAGTATGGCTCACAAATTACCAGAATAATAAAGGAATCAAAGAGGAACGCAAAAATGCACAAAAAACACAAAAAAATCAAATCTTTGTTCAAATGATTAACGAAACACAAACCAAGACTCAAAGAAACAAAGCATAAACCAAGCAAGCATCAACTGGCTTAAGCTTTACTCAACTAAATGAGGATATAACTCAAAAAATGATGTGGAAAAAAATTGTTGAAAAACGAGGTCCGGCTATTATATGAAAAAAGAAAGAGGTAAACACAGCAGGGCATCCTTGAGCCGTATCACTTGAAATTCCAATTTGGTTTTCGTCTCACAAAAGTTTCACTGTCACAGTAACTTCATCCTGGACTCAGTATCTTTACAGTCTTTTGAGGGTTATACTGATGTTTCTCAGCAAATAAAGCGCATTGCTTTCTTCATTTGTGAAAATGCTAATTATAGGACTATTATAATAGTATTTGATATTATGACCTGCACAGACTGTTGGCTTAAAATGATCAATTTCTCACTGAACTACAACTCTTTCTGCATTCTGTCATTATTCTACACATCAAACACATGAAACTCCTACTTGACACCATGAGGATGTCACTGAATTATTTGAATGATTATAATTGTACATCTTTGTAATAATGAAAATGTAAATAACTTGCCTTTAATTACCCTCCAGCTACAGTACAAGCTTAGCCACTTCACTAGTACAGCCGAGTGTTCAAAGCCTTGCTCAAGTGCACTTGAATCAGTCGGAAAAGAGCAGACAGTATGTGATAACTGAGGGCTGATTGGACTATTTGACGTCTGGCCACAATTTGGCCAGACGTCATCTGGCCAAATTGTAGATTAAGCTCCTCATCCTATATACATTTTCTTCACATAACCGCTTTAGTGCTTCTTCACATTTACCCTCATGACATACAGCTTCTGCAATGGCGAGTCTCACGCCGAGCCAGCTGCGATGACTATCAAGTGATTACGAACAGTGCACAGGACACGTCTCCTCCAATTATCCCGACTACTTAACAGCAGACTGCCCTCGCCGCGTTGTGCCATCACACGCAAAAGTCAAACTCGGAGACTTGGAGCTCACCGGATTGTTTTCTTCTCGTTCTGGCGCACATCGCAGCAAGCGAACCTGCACCGAGCTGAAAATTCATCAAAGGGACACAGCTGACAATAATCCCTTTCTTTTCACCATTCTTTTAAAGTAGGTAAAGTGGACAGCCCGTCCTGCTGATGTAAACTGACGCTCCAACTGAAACACCATTAATCCAGTTGTGAATTAATCATAAATCCACTCCATTCTGAATCCAGCTGATAGTTCTTTAAGTCATAATACCCTGAATTATTCACATCTCCCTTCTGAAGAGTAATTTCTCCCTGAATTATTGAATTTTACAATTCTACCACAGTCTGCCTGATTGGCCTGTTAATACAGCAACTGTGCCTTCAGCATTTCACACTCCACAATTTCATTTTTAATAATTGGAGCACTGCATTCAATTCTCTTTGAATTTCTGTTGACATTTTGAATCATGGGATGAGTCAATCATTAATCTTAGGATTAAGGAAATATTTCACTTCATCGTTCCCTTGTCCCCCGCTCAATATGCTCACCCAATGTGACTCACTACCCTAACCACAGACTTTCTCATTCTGTAATAGTAAAGGCAGAAAGTGCATATCCAGACTGTTAGTTCCTCAAAAATATACCAGCACTCAAAGGGAATAAGAAACTAGGGAGCACGCTGCTAATGGATGTACCACTACTGAAAGATTTCTGGTTGTTACAGAAGAACTCATGTGATGCATTTAAAGGTTTAAGCATACTTTTTCTTTAAATTAGATAGTAAAAGCTAATGTTTATGGATAATATTTTTCTACACATCTTCCTTAGGACAAAAGCTTTTCACACAAATATCTGAAGTTGTCTATGAAATTTAACATAAGTCAAATTATGTACAAAGAATATAATGGCCAATTGCTACTTGGTATCCACCATCTGTTTAAAAAAAAAAAAAGGAATACTAAATATGAAATAAAAGGAAATTATATATATTTTTCAGAAATCGCAGGTCAAGAACAATGTAAAGTGTCATTGTATCTATTGTGGGGGTTGAACTTTGAAAAAAAATGTATAGAACTAATATAATTATTCAAATGTTTAAATGTGAAAATGCTCTTAGATACAAAGAGTTCATTTATTGTTGGATTTAACACGAACGGTCTCTTCTTTTCCATCTTTTCTCACGATTTCATATTTAAATCAGAGGTTAAAGATGTAGCTGTAACAACCTATACCTTTGTTTTTTGTCATTTGATTTCTATTTTTCTCATTTCATGTCTTGTGATATAAATGAATTAATAAAAAATACATTTTAATTATTGTATGGATAGCATATGTCAGAGGAAAGATTTATTGCAATAAAAACAAGTGTAAAATGTCTATTTTTAGAGTGGTAAAATGTTTTTTTTTCACATCTAGCTTTAGTTTTTGGTTAACTATACCATCCTTAGCATTCCACTCTATAAGTGCACAAACTTGATTAAGGCTGACTTGGAACAGGATGTGTTTGTTAGACAAATCAGCCAGCTGACCTCCAGTGCTCTTTATGTCTGACTTCATATGCACATATAGTACATGGGGACATAATTAGAGCAAAGTGGAACATTGCCAAAACTGAGCCAACCTCAGAAAATTACTGTTAATGATCTTTGCGTCAGAATCTAATTCTCCTTTCGGCATATTAGGCCAAATAACCTTGATTGGAATACACATGATTTGTTTACACACCTCTGCTGTGAATACTTCATTATACCTAATTTTTCAAGTGCCACGCCCCCCACAGAGGCCTGGATGGTGTCCCACACAAGCTGCTGCTTAGCCTTAGCTGATGTGTGCTCATTGACAACAAAATATATATTGCAAGGATTTACAGAAAGTGTGCACAGGAGCTGCAAGAGATATTAAAACCATTATGCTCTGATGATTTTCAAGCTGTACGTAAAAAATAAAATACATTCAACTCTTTATACGTGTGCAATGCCAGCCTGACTGGGTATGAAGTGCTTATTTCACGAGTAAGTAATATCTAACCAACACGTACATGAGCTAGAGTAAAAGGTACGTCTGAAAACACACAAAACAACACAACAAGCACTCAGCAATGGCTCAAAATGTGTTCAAAGACTAAACAAAGGCTTAACAAAGCTGACCATAGTGTGACTGACAAATGGTCTTTGGGAAATGTAGCACAGACACAACAGATCGACAGTAAATTGATGAAAAAGGGAAGTAGTTAACATAGCATGAAGCATGAAACAGAAACATCAGCTTCAGAAACAGAAAAGTGAGATTCAGGCAGCTCTGAAGTATTGATTTGGCCTTTCTAAATTCAGTTGTTTAGCTGGTGATTATTTTGACAAAACTCAACAAGGAATACATGCGTTTGTATTGGCTGGATATCAGTGGGGAAAAATAGACATGACATTCTACCGAAATGCTGAGCAGGAAGGGACTGGGGCTAAAAAGCCTTGCAGTTGTTTTACACAGCGTTCAGCTCCCAGCAGCTCTCAAACATCGTTCTCATGAATATGAATGATGCTTAACCCCTGGGAGGAAGGCTGTCATGTCAAACACAACTGCAACACTGGCAGATTTCTCCAGACAGATCCCAGAGCCAGCCTTGACAACACAGCGTCCAGCACAGGTGATTCAGTCTGTCTGCACTTTTAGCACCACATTTCTTTGCTTCATTTTTCCACTTTTGTGACGGACTCATTACAAATTGTGGGAGAGTACCAAACACAGAGTCCAGTCTGTTTCTACTGAAACTCCAGAGCTTTATTCGGTACAGCCCTAATTGTTTCCCATGACAGACAGTTTAGTTTTCTAACTCCAGGTCACAAACATATACTGTGGAAGAAGGGGAAAAAAGAGACAGGTAAATTACAAATGCACACAGCTGGATTACACACTGCGTGCCAGTTGTGCGGGAATTGAGTCAAATATTCCATTCATGTTTTACAGATCCAATTGACTGAACATTAAACAATGACCATCAAGGTCACTTAAAGACAGCAAGCCCAGTCACATGTCCAACTGTCATACATTCTTCATTCTTAACACTGAGTCACCATTGGTTGGAATAATAAAAAATAAATATAAAAGATACAAGGTTATCCAGTCTCTACAGCCTCCTGCAAGCACAACAAAGCTGAATCCCACGATGCCCTACTGGAGGTTTACTTGCACTGTGGGTAATACAAGTACTCAGTTATTAGAAGGACAAAAAAATATGAATTGAAAGATCTTTGGGTGCCTGATATGTCTGATATGAGAGTATCTACTCACCAGCCACTATACTAGACTTTATTAGGTACACCACTGACAACAGTACACACAATTGCCTTCATTCTTATTGGCATATATTCAACAAGAATTTGGTTCATGTTGACATGATAGCATCACACAGTTGTTGCAGATTTATCGGTTGCAGAAAAGGATTCCAATCTCCCATCCCACTCCAAAACATACCAGTTTGAGATGATTTGAGCTTTGTGATATGGCACATTATCCTGCTGGAAGCAGCCATCGGGAAAAGGTTACGCTTTGGTCATAAATGGATGGACATGATCACCATTTAAATGACGCTCAGTTGTTTCTGAGGGTTGCAAAGTGTGCCAAGACAATATCCTCCAGACCATTATACCACCACTACCACCACCACCATTCTGAACTATTGATACATGGCAGAAAGATTAGAGATGCTCTTCTGCATACCTGGTTGTATGAAGTGGTTATTTGAGTTACTGTTGCCTTCCTGTCAGCCATATGCAGTCTGGCCATTCTCCTCTGAAATCTGACCTCAACAAAGTCCAGTGCATTTTTTTCTGTTTTGGACCATTCTCTGTAAATCCTAAGGATACTAATGGAGGAAAATCACAGTAAATTACCCATTTTGAAACAGTCTAACCTGGGTGGCAGCAACAACCACACCATGTTCAAAATCAGTTAAATCACCTTTCCTTCCCATTCTGATGCTCAGTTTGAACTTCAGCAGGTCGTCTTGGTCATGTCTATATGGCCCAAGTTGCTGCCATGTACTTGGCTGATTAGATACTTGTGCTAACGAGTAGTTAATCAGGTGAACCTATTAATGTGGCCAGCAAACGTTTGCATGTATTTCGTCCATTGTGAAATTGAAAATGTTATAGGAGGACAATGCTAAATGGGTAGAATCCTCAAGGCTGTGCAATGCTGTTTTTTCTAAATTCCTTCAGATACCATTTTATTTTCAAATAAGGGTTCCACTGGTGGCCTTGTGGGCTTATAGCCTGCTCTGTGTGCTGAGTGATGATATAAGATGGTACAAGAAGGCTAACACAGGAATAGGTGTAGCTGCATGCACTGCACCTGTAGAGCTGGACACTTCCCCTTTGTTTCTGAGCCATCCTGCTACAAACCATTCTTTAAACAAAGTCTGAAGAGCAGACCCTATTCCCATTCCACTGAAAAAAAATGTCAACAAGCAGAGTTACACCTTTGAGCACACCTCTGATACACCTGCAACAATGTTAGTGCCCACTGAGACCACAGCGAGAAGTCTAAACCAGCAGCTTCCATCATACTCGAGGCCTACTAGCAGAGTGTGGCTCTCAGACAGCAGAGGGATTCCACAGTGTGAACAAATTCATTCAGCTGGCAGACCCTCTGGAACATTTTGCTCTGTCAGGGTAATCATCGATGATTATAATAAAAAACGGGGGAGGGGTTGGGGGGGCTGCATGAAATCGACATTCTTCAGGAACAAAAGATGTATTAACAGTGTTAAAGCAGATGCAGTAAAGAGCTGGATGCACATGCATGCATTATGCACATACTGAGAGTCTTAAGCCCATAGGAAATGTTGGAAAACGTAAACGCGTCTACGATTATAATCACTGCTATTTAGTAGGATTACCAATATTACGTACACTTAAAAATATTGCCGACTTTTTCTCTATTGTTTCTACTTTTTACATTTTTTTCAATTTCAGAAAATTCCAGTAAGGTCTGATATCCATGATTTTCAGCCACTTTACCTTGAGAGTATGATGAAAAAAGTACAACTCAATGTTCCTGAGATCAGCTGCAGATTCAGAGAAAGTATCAGTGTTCTACTCGATAAAGTTTACAGCACACAGTGCTATTTGGAGGCCAAAAGAAGAAAAGAAAAATCAATCAGCATCAATCACAGTGCAGTGTGTGTGTAATGGGTTAAAAACAGACACACAAAGTACTTCTTGAGCAGTAACATATCAATGCACTAATGATCAGCTTTGTTCTGACATTCTGTGCTTTGCAGTTTCCTAATCCTGCCACATGTTGTTGTAGCTCAATTCACGTCTTGTCTCTCCCGTCACCATTGGCAGAAAAAGCTTAGGATGACTTCTGTCTCAATAGGCACGAGGCAGGTGGAATTTGCTGAGGGATGGAGGGAAGGAAGGATATGAAGTGGAGGGGTGTTTGTGCAAGTGAGGGATAAGCAGGGTTGGATACGTGACAAGAAATGGGATCAATGGAAGGAAAGAAAGAGATAGGAAGGAAGAAAATCCCAAACCTAAGAAGAGACAGATGCTTCACAGCCAGTAGTGCTCCACCTCCAACACAAACACGGATGAGGGATGATGGTAAGAGGGGAGGGAGGAGCTGCGGTTGGTAAAAAGACAGACTGCACAGTGCGAGTCCTGCCCTGACTGAGTTGTTGTCCATTATCAGAAAAGCTCCAGCTCTCTCTCTTTTCGGTTCTCCGTTCTAACAGGCCATCCTGTTGCAAAGCACACTGGCCATTTTACGCCATTATAAAAGCTGCAAAAATAACAACAATTACTTTAGTGAAATAATTTTTGAGGGGTGTCAGCTAGAGAGGCAGCACAGAGATAAAAGACAGAACGCAGTATATTAATGCCCTGAGCCATCACGGTTTCATGAAACACTTTTTTTTCATACTAATGGTTTATTTATTTTCACTTTTCCTGCAGCGTGATTGTATCAGAGATACGAATGTATTAAAATGATTAAATTAGTTTAGTCGTTTTGCTGCCTAAACATGACCCTAAAGTGCAGCTCAAAACTACAAATATAAAAAAGGCCTAAAGGCAAATTTTCAGTGTCAGTACAAAGCGAAGAGTTACAACAATGTAGAAAAAAGGCTTGCATGTGACTGAGGTGTGAAAAAGCTTCAGTGCTATGAGACTGACTTCATTGTTCTGTAATTTGCAGCTGTCAGGAAAAAAAAAAATGCTAGCAGCAGTCTCAATATATATGGATACATATTACCAATTGCACATATTATATTACTGATATACCGATACCTTATACATATTACCGATACTGAGTTTTAGAGATAAAGTTAACATACTTTTACATTGCATTAATTTTTTGAATGATTTGTAAGTCACAGCATGCCAACTTTTTAATAAAACTCACTACTTCATTCATGAATGCTACATTGTTTACTATATTTGATAAGAATTAAGTAAGAAAAAAAGATGACAAGCAAATGCAAATGTCAGAATAGTTGCACACTATTACCTTTTTTTAAAAACAAATCCTACCCCATTTATCATTTTTCAGTTTTATAAGTAAAGGATAGAGCCATTCTGCAATCTACAATTAAAAACTTTAACATGTTTGTCCTTGCAGCTTCTGACATGACCAAAGCCAATGAGTTAGGGCACTCATTTTTCTCTTGCATTTCTGAACCACTCGGTCACGATGAACATGTGCACAGCATTTTTCAGTCGTTTCCACATACAATCCATATTCTGCTGCAGTCCACGGCTAGTCCCCATCGAATGCATCTCTTACTTCTGTTTGAGTAACATCTGCTAAAAGCTTTAATTCCCATGTTTTAGGAAAGTAATGATAGACATTAACATCACTTATCTAAAACTAGACAATGTCTACTATATTATTATGATATTTGTCAGTTATTCGTAGCCACTTCCAAACACCGTTTTTCTGATACATAGTGTTTTTCATTCTATATAGCCTCTAGTTTCTAAGAACAAGTCATCCTGAACTACTTTGTCAACCTATAAGAGCTGGGATAGGGTCCAGCCTCTGTGTTGGATAAGCTGTCGAGAAGATGGATGGATGGACAGACGGATGGAGTATATTGTCTGAAACAAGGCTACAAAGAACTTTTAGATATTTGTCTGTTTTCATGTGGAATTTCACATCCTCATCCATATTTTTCTTCTTTAGTCATTTTTAATATTTGTTCCTTCTTTGCTCAAAAGTAAACGTGTGTTTTGCTGCTCTCTGTTAACTTCTCATACACATATAGCTCGATCATCAAAGCTTTGAGATGTCAGGGTAATTCCTCTGGTGAAGCACACTTTAGTGCACTGGAAGGCATGTTAAATGTCTTTGGCATCTGGAGCTTTGTTTTGTTTGGGCTGAAAACAATAAAAGAAAATGAAGCACTTAGCATGAGCAACTCGTCACCCCGGCAGGACAGACGCAGAGCGAGAGAGAGACGCGTAAGGGAGGGAAGACAGAAAAGACTAAAATAATGTTTTAAAGAGCAGCATCTTTGTTCTTTGATGCTTGGCAACAACAAGCCTTCAGGACACGTGCAATACTTCGACTACTGCCGGTGGTAAATAAAGCTGCTGTTCCATTATCAGAACACTGCTTTTTAATCTGGTGAAATATCATCGCTTAGAGGAAGCAGCCGTCATCACCCTCTGTTTCTGCTGCATGACCACTTCCTTTGCAATTTTACAGATAGCTCTATCTGAGAAAAAAAAAAGCCAGAGAGTGCAAATCGGGAGATGACAAACTGCTTCAGGCTTCATGATCCCATCTCTCAGATTGAAAATCTCATTTGTATGACTATGAGATGTTCTGCTGGTGTATTTCAGTAGACCATGTTTTGTACCGCAAACCCAGCACTTTCTCCACTCTTTTGTGAATTGCCAGTGTAATTAGATTTCCATCAGCCTAATGTGGCTGCACCTCTTATACAAAGCACACGGCAGCGACAGACTCCGTATTTTAATGCCAATACTGTCAGGAGATATTAAACTCTAACAGTAACTTCCATGGCACTCGCGGATCTGATCCACTAATTGAGGTCATTTGTTTGACAAGCTGTAATCGGTGGGCAGAAAATAAAAGACTCCTGTTCAAAAAATGAAGTAAACAGAGCTTCTGATGTACTGGTCACAGATGATGAGTTATTGATAAAGTCATTATACGGCTCGCATTAGTCAGGCTGCACATGTTCATGACAAATGACAAGATGTCAAATCGGCACAGTCTGTCTTTGGTTAAATGATGAATGGCAAGAGCCATCTCCTGCCCAACGTGTCCGATTAGCTGCCGAATCGATTGGCTCACCTGTCGGGTAGCTCTTGTGTGTTTGAGGTCATAATTTGAGAAGCCCAACCACGCACCGAGAGTTTAGGTTCAACTCCATCATTGTATTAAAGTAATTTCTTTTATATTATATACAGTAGACTATAACTACTATATGTGGCGGAGGCGTGGTCCCTGGCTCAGATGCAGGGGTGGAGTGGTGCAGTGAGCTCAAGGGGGCGGAGCCGGGAGGCAGGTGAGGCCACATGTGGTGGCGATTGGACTGATGACGGTCTCTGTTTCTTTTTATAGTGAAGGAAGAGACGAGCAGGGAGAAGACAGACTGAGGTCTGGACTGAGAGGAGACTGTGTGAAAACCAGTGAGCACTTGTGAGCCTTGTACACTATATTACTTCAATGATCGTATGTATATAAATCTGTATGTAGTCCATCTTTTCCTTAATGGGGGGGACAATCTGAATGAAAGTCACGCATGAACATTGTCACACATATGAAAATTGTTAACATCTGTGTGTTTCTAAGAAAGATTTGCTATAAATCCCATTATATATTATGTTCATTTAATCATCCCCCTGCTAATGCAATGATATATTCCCTTATTTGCACGTGTCACAGTTAATGTACGTCACCCATCCGCAACTTAACACTCATCAAAACTGGTATTCGCAGTGAAATTTTGTTTAATTTGGAATGAAGTGTTTGGAAGAGTGCAGCAGGCCCGGGTTTTTGCTTGTATGACTAACAAATTATCATTAAATTTGCTGTAATGCTACAATAATTGTGACAGTGGTAGAAAATTAGGAAATAAAACCTATGGTGCGTTCAGCTTACTTTCCTCTGCATAAAGCTTGGATTTTGCAAATTCTGTCACAGGGAGCATAGAGTACTTAACTCACAGCATTTGCTCTTTAAACTCTGAGCTTCAAAATAAAACATGATTTACGATGGGAATGGATTATGATTACAATGTCACTTATAAGTTTGAATCGAAACCCTGTTTTCTGCCTAATATCACAGTCAGCTGAGATGAACCTCATCCAAAGTGACCTAATGGAATTTGGGTCAGCAGAAAGCAACCCCTGTGCTTTCACCAGCATGCGTCATGCAAGTCAGGAAAAAACTAATATAATTGTGTGCAGAGGGATGTAACCAACCCAGGGCTGAGTGTATGTGCACTAATTCCGAGCATCCATGGATCCGGATTACTAAAGCCAGTAAAATTATCACAAGTAATCCAATTGTAAAAAATTTGCTAAAATGCAACTTTCTAAATGACCCCTTTAAGCTGATTAATAGGTACACAGTAGATTAAATAAAGTAAAAGCAAATTACCACATTCCATTATTAGATTTCATCAGCACTTATTCTTTGAAATTTCCCCCTAATTAAACCTAGTATAACTTTAAGGATATTTTTGCCTACTTTTTTTAATAACTCAGAAAAATGAAGTGAAATCTCTGGTAAGTACTGTATCTTTAAATGTAGCAGTACCCACATTTCGGGCAATGAACCAGTCTTCCATCTCATTTTGATATACAACAAACGTCCTCTGAGTCCTGTTAAAGTGGGATGTATTGGCATTCTAATAAAGAGAATATTTCTCCGAGTGTGAAATATGATGTAGGGCACCCCGCCTAATAGTGCATTACTGCTACTCCCTTATTCTCATGGTCCTCCTGAGGAAGGCAGTAAGTGTTCTTAGTTAGCATTTTTTACAAGTAAAATATGAAACTTTGGTAAAAAAAAACATGATGTGAGATACTGTGTCTGGTAACCAAGAAGACTCTTGGTTTTTCCAGTACAGAAATAACACCTGTTTTAACGCACCAGGGCCCAGTGACGGCCACTATAATCCCTGGAAATTCACTGAAGTCTGCCCTGCCCAGCTGATCACTTCCCAGTTATTAAAAATATCATATTGTGTCTGTGTGTGCATGTGTGCTTTTGTCAAGCATGCATATATAGATACACGCACATGGAAGATTGCTATGGAAAAAGGTATTTAAAATAGCCCGGTGGGATAATTAGCGAGTGATTTGCGAGCTGCTGAGGATGTGATATAGAGCCACGCTGTAGGCTGTATTGATGTCCTTACAGACTATTTATGATGGTTGACAGGACCAGCAAATGGCTGCATTGCGACAGGGTGACGACACAAGCATATGTTCTCACCCTGCTAGACATTTCTGAGAAACGGCTTTATGGCATTGGAGAGAGCAAGCGTGTGTTCAAGAGTAGCTTCGATGACTGCTGAATCCCCATTTATTACAGCGGTACTGAGGAAAGAATCATGTTCATACCAGAAGTCTCTCTCTGTCTGAGTCCCCACTGCAGTGGCAGCAGGCTGGTCAGAGCAGCTGAGCAGTACCCACTGCACTAATAAAAGCACTGATAAGAGTCTTTCACTTCACGTCAGGTTTCTCCTTCCCTCCCTCTTACTTCCAAGGGACACTGGGCTTTATATAATGGGGCACAATCCAGGAATCTTGAAGCCTGATGGCTAAACAAAGATCACTTTTCACCTGCGCAGAGAAAACAGTTTTTAATTTTCTTTGCTGCTGAATTTCTCAATGTTAAATTATTCTACTATTATGGTAATAGTAATGTAAATCGCTTATTATCAAGCTCTGAGATTAGATTTCCTGTGTTTTTAACCTGATGCATAAAGAAAACAGTATTTCTGTGTGTATATTTCTATTTGCCGATGCTGAGAAGATAATTACTTGTCAGGTGGGGAAGCCTGACAGGGCAATAAAAGTGAGCAGTCAAACAGTCGCGCACATGTTTAGAAACTCTCAGACAAAACTAATTTATTTAGACGAGAAAAATGAAGGCTAAAACTGTCAAACTCGCTCGATTTTTTGATATTACAGAGTCATAGTCTGTACAATACAATGTCAGTTACAGATAAACAACATATAATACTGACCAATGTGTCCAACCCGCAAGCCTGCAATAGGAGAGCGCATAAACGTGGTGTAATTCTAATGCAGCGCATCTCTATTTGATGTATTTCTGGTTACAAATACATACGACTCTTTCTATGCTGATCACATCCTAGATGGGACTAGTGCTGCTTAAGTATTGAAGTATTCCCCTTCAACTTTCTGTTTTCGACAGAAGTATTCTGACATTTCAACTCTGTGTTTAAAACAGAAAGTTAACACAGCAGAAATTATTTCACTTCAAGAACATTTGTCTCTGCCTTTGCTCTTCTTCATTGTAAAAGTGAACCTTTACTGTTAGTGTCAATTACAGATGATTACATTAAAGGACAGTCAGTCTTCCCACAGGCCATGTAGATGTCAACCCGTTCTTAGTATAAGTCTGATTAGGATCTGCATGAATAATAACAGGTCCCATTTGTTCTGCAGTATACAGTAATAGCTATGGTTATGAAAGATTACAACTGGCAAATGGGCTTTCCCAAGGCATCAGGCTGGCTGTGGAGGGTGGGCGTGATGCGGGTGTCAACTCTACATTCCTAAGGCGAACACAAGCATCGCCTGGGTGAATTTACAGTACATCTCTGCTCTCGCCCTGCTGGGCCTCTCTTCCGTAAAAATCAGACAAGTGCTTTCATGACAAACTGGGAAGCAGCAGAAGTAGCTGCCTGATGTGATGAGGACATGTTATTCACCCTTGGATGCTGTCAAACAACAGCCAAGTTTATCACTTCCTCTCAGGGTCCTCTTGGGCCATCTCACTCAGTTATACTCATGAATGGATTTGCAAGGCGAATCCTAAAACAAAAATCCATCAAAATGAAAGACTATGTAGCACATATTGAAGACACAAGGGAAGCGACAAAGGATTAGCACGTTGTGAGAATTAACACACAGAATAATAGTGAAGAAAGTCTCTCAGTCTTTCTGCTTTTGCTCCCACCTCGAGAAACATTCATGCGATCAACTTCAAACATGGCATAAGTCAACTCAGAGGTGAGTAGTGTGAATGAGCGATTTTGGTCAGACAGCATTGCAGGCTCCTATGACTGAATTGTGAATGATGTCATTATACTAGCTATTTTCTGATATATTGGTATCTGTAGCCATACTGAAAAATGAATTTATAGAGTAAGAAAGAGACGGGAGAAACGCCTTTCAGCCAGCTGACCCGAGGATGTAAATGATTAACCTAAGTAGTCAAGTTGAGTGTATATTGTTGGGTTGACAAGAAGAATATAAGTATACAGTGGGATGAAATATCATCCTGTAAAAATAAAAATTCAAATATACAACTATACAGAAATAAGCTACATTAAGAATAAGTACAGCTGTACTGTACTTAAATAGAAATAGAATGAGATATAGCGAAGAATAAGAATACATAAATACAATAGTACACAGACAGAGTGGAACAGTGCAATAAAGTATAGTGCAAGTATTGGAAGTATAACTTATTGTAACAGTAAAAGATTACTTTTAAACTGCACCATCATATTATCTTAGTAAGGACTCATAACTACACAACACATGTTAGATAAATCTGTTTCTTTTTTATTTTTTTAAACATTGTCCAATGTATTATATTATTAAAATCACCAAGTATTAGTGATGTGCTGGTCTTAAAAATTCTTTATTGGTGGGGCTCTAGCAGGTACCTTTGCTGTTGCTAACATGGTTGCTACCACACACACTGCATTAGTACATCTAATTTGATTACCAGACTAGAAACACAAACGCAGAGGAAAACCTATAGCATACTGTGTGCTCTATTAGATTGCCTATAGTATAATAGATGGGAATTAGGTGGAAGAAACTTAAATGTCAAGTACGAATTGGAATTAAAAGTGACCAGTCGATTCTTCTGTAAGCCATTTTACTTGAAATCATGATCTAATAGCCCACCAGTGAAAAGCACAAAGCACTAAACACTTTTATTTTCTATTAAATTTAGCTTCACTAATTGAAACATTTTTTCTTTTATTTTTATTTCAGCTCGCAGGTTCTCGTTTTTGGAATTACAGCCTGACTTAAATCAATCTAGTCTTCTACTGCTTTAATGTCAGATTCATGATTAATTGCGGATGGCTCTTCAAGGTTCAGGTATGCATACAGAATCTAAATGACATATGTTATTTACATACACAGTGGTAATATGTAACCTTCATTTCCTGAATCCAGGCACTAGAAATTCATGTCCATTAACATATAAATGACCTAATAAAGCAGGATGATGTAAGTGAATGAATCATTACACTAATGTTTATTCTGGGCACTCCAAGAGTCTCTTTTTGCCTTAAAAATGTAAACTTTGCACATAAATTGTGTCACAGTCTTCTTAAAATCTAAAAAAAAAAAAAAAACATTTCATGTTTCTAAGAGATTGTTGTTAATGTGTTTGTTTAAGAAACAGCAAATTTTATACTCTGTAAGAAGGGCTAGTTGGGGGGTTTTCTCCACTGCAAAAGAAATGTTCACTTATGATAGAAATTTAGAGTGTGGTTAAGACAACAGACAATAAATTATTTTCTATTTTGCTGTCAAAACATAAACAGGGTATTTTATGACAGCCATAGCTACCTAAAACATGCCTAAAATCTGGATGTGGAGTTATTGATTGGCTGCAAGAAAAATTAAAATGTAACTGACATGAAAATATACGTTGGGAAACCTGTAAGCAGAAACGGGGCATTCGAAAACCTCTGTAGTGTCTTTGTTGTTCCTCGTGAACAGCCTCTCTCACTCCCTTCTGTTGAAAGCACGGTTTAATCTATTTTATATCATCCATATTTATCAGCACAATAGCCCCTATTTTTCTGAAAACCATTTCATCCTGTGCATGAAGGGATTACTCTCCCCAGCTAACATCTTTCTTACTTAAGTAATGCTAAATGGATGAGCTATTGCTCGAGGTAAAATGCATGGTTGATGACAAACAAAAGTGACAAGTGAACAACAAATAAATTACAGTTTAAGGAAGGGTACTGCCATCAAGGACATGGAGGGGCCAGGGGTAACACACTCAGTCAATGACTGTGTAATATATCTCTGGTATGATGTTGTCAAGGCAATATGTTGGAATTTAAACACAGCAATATCAGCCAGCAACACAAGGACCAGACAAATGATGTACTACACACATCTCAAATTGCATTGCAAATGTAAGCTGGTCATTCCTGGGAAAGAAAATATGGAACATGACGAAAGATCACACGACCGCTTAAGCTGATTTAAATGATAGGTTGACTATTTTCCACCTCAGTCCTTATTGAAAAGTTGATTCACATCATTTATCACTGCGCATCACCCAGTTTTCAATGCAACGACCAGCCTTCTCTGAAGGAAAGTGAGCACTTTATCACTTTTAGCAACAGAAACAATAGTGTTCTTCTGGGCGCTGCCTTAAAAATGATCATTTGAATAGGCAGAAAAGCAGCAAACCCATCCTCTAAGAAGTTTTCTAATTATCAGCATGGAATGTGGCGATTGTACGCTGGTATCATTTCAGTTATAGCTCTGCTTTGTAAATACATGTAAATAAAACCTAATTACGAAGCATCTTGCAATGAAGCTGGTGCCAGCCCAGCGGTCTTGTCAAGGTAAAATAAATATGCTCTGAATAGGATGCTAAATTCAGAGCCTGCTTGAGCCGATGATAAGAAAACAGGAGATAGCAAAAGTTTTAGCAGCTATTTCTGTTATGGCAGTCTTCCAGACTTTCCTCTCATTTGCAAGCCATTAGGTTGTTGCATATTCATTGTGTAAGACTAGAAGCAGTTAATTCAGATTCAGATAGGCTACTGGGAATTCTGCTCTAAAGACACTCTGCAAGGATTGTAAGACCCATGCAATTTAGCAGACAGGTGATGACCAAGATTCAAGGTCCATATCACAGAAGAATTTTGATCTGCCTCAGGGAGAATCGCTGCTTTTCTTCAGGTGGCTGCATTTACAGTGTTGATGTTTAATGGACAAAATTAAATGCTCTATGATATCAGTGCAAATTTTGCATAGACTTATTCTATAGTGGCCAACTTCCTTGAGTACGATAGTCTTTTTATTTATACACAGCGCCAGGCAGGACAAACATGCTGGTATCATGGCTGATACCAGGAGTGTGATTTAAAGCCTTAGATGGAAACTTTAGTACCCTCTGAGACAAAGCAAGGGAGCAAGGTCTCAGCTTTAGGCTGGTAGCTGGTTCAACAACCACTGAAATACAACCCAACATCCCTTGTGACAAAACACCTGACTGTTTTGTCCAGTTGACCTTGTGTTATTCATAGACGATATAAAAGATAAGCATAGCTTCTGAGAGTGAAGAGGGACTGAGCCTGAGTTCTATGTAAGAGCCAACAGGGGTTACGTCCTGTGGTTGCTAAAAAGGAAGTCTGCTTGTATGGAAGTATAAGAGCAAATGGATCTCAGTTTTTTTTGTTGTGGCTAGCAATTATTAATGATTAACTAGCAATTAAGTTAGTTTAAAGTTAATTTTGTAAATATGTCTTTATTAGAGTCAGAAAGGAAGTAGAAATAAAGGCATTGGTTTCGGAGTCAGTGGCACATTGGCTTCTTCCCATTTTACAATTATGTTATTGTCCACTTTGACTTGTTTTCCTTTTCTGTGTAACTTGGCAAAGCTTTTTAATATTTGACATAAAGCAAGCTCAAGTTCTACCTTTTTTTGGTAATTGCTGCTGTCCCACTCCAGCGCATGAGACTTCAACATAACACACTAAGAATCTGCCTTCAACACTGGCTTTCTTAAGCACACTGATGTCAGAATCAATCAGCCAGATCAGTCCAGCTGTCTTCGAGAGTCTTGCGTGTCTGGACGGTTACACTAAGAGAACCAGAAGCAAAACCCAACTTTTGGTCCAAGTGGAAGCGATCCAGCTGATCACTCCACTGCAAAGGTGACATTCTGGACCTTATTATTATTATTATTATTCTTGTGAAATTCAAGTGAGCTTTTGTTTTGAAGACACGTCATACCTACTACCATTTTAAGAGCCCAGAAATGCCTTAGCTATTGGGAAGGTATCGTTAATGCTGACTGATGGTTCTTCATATGGGTTTTGGCTATGCAAATGTACATAGCATGGCGATGAGAGCGCTGTCTCTGGCTGAAACCTTTGACCACTTGCGGTAACCACGTAGAACCCTCAGACTTCCAGATTGCACTCTTTTTTCCTCCATGACTGGAAAAGTCAACACAGCAGAAGGCAGGCGAAAGGGAAAATTCTATGTAAGATGAAGTATTCCAGATGTAATTTCTCTTCTACCTCTTCTGCTGCTTTAAGGATTATTGGTTCCTTCAACTTGGGAGGGTAAATTCAAGTTTTCACCCTTCATTCAAAGCACTGGTTGAGAACAGCTTCTAAATTCAATATCTGTCTGTATGTAAAAGCAAAGCTAAGAAAGCTGTTAGAAATCACAATACTATCCTAGCTTTCGTGCTGCAGAGCTCTTCAAAGTCTCCTCATGCGTGTTCTTAAAACGCCTTGGGTGAGAGCATATGGACAAGAAAATACAGCCGTCTTTCTCCGAGTGTGTTCCTAATTTCCGGGAGAACTCTGTCCAAACTTAGTCTGACAATATTATGACTGGAGCGCTGAGTTATTTTGAGGCATACAAGATTTATTTTTCTTTGAAACAGGAAAGTGGAGATAAAGTTCTTGTAAAAATTAACACTGAAAATTCATGAACTAAGAGAAGGAAGTGTTGGGAGTTTAGTTACAACTGAAGTACAAAATGAGAAAATACTAATTATATTTAAAATCTTGTGAAGTAGATTATAATGTCTAAAAGAGCTTAACTTCTTAGACTGGACTCGGATAGCCTTTATGTTGAAGAAATAACTGAGCCAGTGAGTTACATTTTCTATGTAGGTATAAGAAACTTCAATAAGGGAAAAAAGCTAAAAACCAAACAGTGAAGTTTACATTCTACTTGAAAGACACCTCTCGTGGTCAAATCATACTAGTCAGCAATGACCTCTTTTAACCTCAACCCTGACCCTTTTCCAAAACTTATTAAAGAAATTAATTGTATGAAAACTACTCAGCCATTTAACTTTCAGTATGAAGAGTTGTTAAACAATATTGTCACACGGTGGATACGCACCAGACAACTGTGTGACAAGTCCTTGTGTCAGCATGGTTGCTTCCCCGCACATAATGAATTGAATCTTCATAGTGAGTTCTTCCTAATCAACAGTGACCAAGCACTTTGCCCAGAGAAAGTTGGACTAGTCCTTAGTCTGCCCCCACCCCCCCTTTTGGCATCCTTTGATATCTGCATGACTAACTGCCTGTGTGAGCATGCAGTTACAGTAACTGACAACTTGCAAGATTTTTGGCCGTTTGAGTCAGAAATTCTTCTGTTCTGTCTCACTGCTGTGTGGGGCCACAAGCGTGCAAAGCTGGCGAAAGCAGCTGTTGGTTTCCATCCTGAAAACTGCTTAGAAGAGCAGCAATGGAGGGAAAATCAGTAATGTGAGACCTTCTAAAGTCATACCCCATCACCCCTAAATACCTCTGTGTAATTCTGCAGATGTCCCAACTGAACAAACTTTATTTTTTCCTGATCCAGTTTTGGTAGTTTCAGAACTTTCTCTGGGTGCAAAGTTTTTGTTAATTTCCAGCAAACATATTTCCAAGTATTTAGATTATGCGGGTTGACTGGCTCATAATGTGACTTAATCATGGTCAAACTAGTGGTCGTATGGAGAGAGACTTAAAACCTGTCCTCTACTCAGAGGTGGTCTTTTAATCATTCCGTAGCTGCATTTTGGACTATTTCACCAAATACTGTAACCAGTTCAAGCAAACACATACTTGTTTTTCAAAGGATGAACGTGTAACTGAATCTTTCACTTTTCCCTCAAATTTGACCCCCCAAATTTTGAAGGGCTCTAGTATTTGCAGTTTTCAGCCAGATGTGTCTGTTTCTAACTATAACAGAGGAGTCTTTCTCAATAGTATGTATAGTGTATAGTATAAAGGCTGAGCTGAACCCCTAAACTAAGATAAACATTGGACAAGGCAAAGTGAGACTTTGGGATCTTGAGGGGCACCAGAGATGGCAAATAAACACACCACACATGGACTACATGTGTTCTTAGCAGCAGGACTCAAAGACCATCCAACCCACTTTTTAAAATAAATGTTGCTGGGAAGTATGCACACACACAATACATGGAGATGCACACACCTACATACATTTCCTGACCAATAACAGCCAATCTCTGTCTCAGAGATTAGGGACTGATCATTGGAGGTTAAATTTAAGAAGGCTGCAATTCAGTTTTCATGAACTGTTTCTAATTAAGGGGATCCGTTTTTATAATACGAGGGCATTAAAGGAACAGACGTCTGTAGCAAAAAAAAAAAGAGTCTCCCAGAAATGTATTTTAACAGATGGTCGTATTAACCTGGTATTTTCATCTCCTGTAGTAGCTGCCAAAGCCGAGCCTAGGGAACACTTTAATTTAGTTTAAAAATTAATATATTAGACCATGTCTGCATTTATACGCTGATTATATGGTGCTCTCAATGACTTCTTTGATGCAAGTATTAGCAACATCAAAGATATAAGGTACTGTGCAAAAGTCTTATGCCACCAATCACTTCTTTAAACTTGTCCAAGAATTTGATGTGGTAGCAAAGACTGACACAGCTGTTCAACTGTCTGTCTACACTCAGTGTATAGCTGAAAAAGGGGCATCAGAGAGAAATGTTTGGGCAGGGGGTGGTAAAAAGGGTCAGTGACCTTAATTATCTGCGTAAATTCAACATTTTCATTTGCGCTCACTAAAATCATGTCTTGTCATGGTATTACCTGCCTTTGTGGAAACATGGTTTATGCAGTATGCATTCTGCCCTATTTCTTTGTCAGACTTTAAATAGTCAAAATATCTCCACATTACAGAATTCCTCCAAGTCTTCTTTTTAACCGTGACTCATCTTTCGAGCTTTGGGCGCTCCCCATTGGGGTGTCTTGTTTGGTAATGCTGCCACTCCCATTTTAAACATTTTCTGTGTTTAAAATGCTTCATTTCTGTCTGTCGTCATCTGGTCTTTTATCTTGCTCGCGTATTGGTGAATACAGCTGCACTACCCCAAACGTTAGAACATGTGCTGCTGCCAGGTGCTTCTTTTACAGCCTGCCCTGTGTCCAAAATTTGGCATATCTTAGTATAGTGTGAAGTGTGACCTCAAAGAATTTGAGAAAACTGGACAAGTGGACAAGTGTAGGACAAAAAAAAGAAGTGGCAAGGTCTAAAACAACTATCTACAGAAGATGAATGGTATCTGAAAGTTGTGTCCTTAAACGGGGGAAAAAAAAAAAAATCTAGCAATGACCTTGGCACAGGACCTGAGAGATGCATTCTGTCCCTTCCATTTTTGGTATAAACTCTCTTCAACATGTACAGAGGAGGTCAAGAGAGAAGAAGTCTATAGCCTACAGTCATCTGTAAAACACTGCCAACACAGTAAAAGCATATCTGGGTAGAAAAACACACAATGGAACACAATGAGTCATGGATTGGCCTCCCCAATGTTGGACAGCCAGAATCTGAAGAAGAGCTTCCATTGTCCTTCAAGAAGCCTGACAAATACTTCCTGAAGACTACCTAAAGAAATGAAAAGAGCTTGCCTAAGGGTGTTCAGGCTATGTTGAAGAATAAATTTGATCATACCAAATATTGACTTTAAAGCGTGTTCGAACTGTTTTAGGGTTTGTTTGGTTTTTTGCCTTGTATTTTGTTTCCATTCACCATTGCAGATGTTTTAATAAATGAATAAATTACAGCACCTGTTTCTCATTTTCCAAGCAAAATACAGGTCGGCTTAACAGTTTTGCACAGAAATATAATTTTCAGATTTTACACTAAGGATTTAGCACAACTGACAAGAGGACCACCAATTAAACATGGCACTATTGACACTATTGGCTATATCTCTAAAGGCCTTTAATGTTTAGATGTAATTTCAACAAACCCTCATCTTACACAATGTGATCAAAACATGAGAACAAATCCCCAGGAAGAGAACAGAGAACATAACATTTATTTTCACACCAGATCGCTGAAATGCAGCTTTCTAAAACTGGCAGATGCCCATTTGTGCTCATTTCAGTGACAAACTTTAATTGAGACCTGGGGGGTGCGGGAGGGGGTTGAGTAAGAGGAAGATAATCATGCTTTCCCGGGGTGATGAACAGAGAGTGTGCAGCCACAACTTGCACTGGTGAATCCACTTTGCGAGCTCTCCCCCATTTTTTTTTCCCAGGGCGGCTCATCAAGCCAACATTAGAGCCTGATTTTTCCATTGTCAGCAAATGCCAGCATGTATTTGCATCAACACACTGCATCTGAAAAGATGCTCAGACTTCACTGCCACCATGTACCAGTATCCGGGGACTGGAAAATCAAGTGTTGTCCCTATTAAAAGATCATCACCCCTTCTGTACCAAAAGCCTTAATTAAGAAAAGCCTTGAAAATCTTATAATCTTATAATAACAAATCTTATAATTGTTGTAGACAGCAGAGCATTGGCACTCGATGCACATTTGTAAATTATAATTTTCACTGAGTTATGGCACTAAGTCAGGAAAGCAGCTGATCGATCCCAATAATTTCACAAACTACAGCCGAAAATAGTTCAGAGATCTCAGCAAGAATAAAAACAGCATGTTGGGTGAACCTAAATGGCTTTGATAACATGTCAGATCTCTAGACCTATACATTGTAAAGAAGTATTTCCATCAGGTCAATTAGTGACAAGTAACAAAATCTTCTGGTTTATTTCCTGCATGTTACCAATTCTATCTTTCCAGAATTTTTGAGCCCTCATAAGTTTAAAGGACATTAACTGTCAGAAATGAACAATTCCATTCAATTCATACAGCGCCAAATCACAACAGTCGCCTCAAGGTGCTTTATATTGTAAGGTAGAACCTACAATAATACATACAGAGAAAAACCCAACAATCATATTTGGCGACAGTGGGAAGAAAAAACTCCCTTTTAACAAGAAGAAACCTCCGACAGAACCAGGCTCAGAGAGGGGCGGGGCCATGTGCTGTGACAGGTTGGGGTGAAAGAAGGAAGACAGGATAAAAGACATGCTGTGAAAGAGATTAATAACAAGTATGATTCAATGCAGAGAGGTCTGTTAACACATAGTGAGTGAGAAAGCTGACTGAAGAAGAAATACTCAATGCATCATGGGAATCCCTCAGCAGCCTACACCTACTGCAGCATAACTAAGAGAGGATTCAGCCCTAACTACATGCTTTAACAAAATGGAAAGTTTTAAGCCTAATCTTAAAAGTAGAGATGGTGTCTGTCTCCCGAATCCAAACTGGAAGCTGGTTCCACTGAAGAGGGGCCTGAAAACTGAAGGCTCTGCCTCCCATTCTACTTTTAAATACTCTAAGAACAACAAGTAAGCCTGCAATGCGAGAGCGAAGTCTTTTAATGGGGTGATATGGTACTATAAGATCATTATGATAAGATGGGACCTGATTATTTAAGACCTTGTATGTGAGGAGCAGGATTTTGAATTCAATTCTGGATTTAACGGGGAGCCAATGAAGGGAAGCCAATATAGGAGAAATATGCTCTCAACAACACACTGAGCTCTGTTATCTACCCCACGAAGTAACGATCTAAAGCCAAAACCTCATTTTTATTCAGCACATTTTATTTCTATAATCAACTTTGAGGATCATTATCATGAGACAGATATTGTCAATAGCAAAACTTCACCAACGAACGTTTATAACAGAAGCGAGCAGTAGCACTTTGGATGTTTTATCTGTTTTCAGAAGAGAAAAGTGCATTCTGGGTAAACTTTCAAATATGAAAACGTCTTTGAGGGCTTATTTATTCTGTGTCAAAATAGTTGTCTAGTATATTCATGTTTTAACACTATCCAGTGTAGGCTATGGTTTTGAAATAGGGAAACAACATTGGTCTTCACATGTTATATATAATAGTTTGGACGCATCACATTACTCAAACAGCTCCGGGTCCTAAAGAATTTTTCCCATGTGGCAGGGCCTGCACCACAGAGGGATTTCTGCCATTATCAGACAATAATACTGTCACAAGCAATGTCAGTCAGTTTCTAACAGAAACCACAAAGTGCATATACAGACAAAAACAATAACACGTTTCTATTACTGTGAAAGAAAACACAATATTTCATAAATGACCCTGACAATGCGTCTCATATTTGATTTAAATATCATTTGTGGAATACAAGTTTAGAATTAAAAGGTTTGCTTTCCTTTACTGCACACTATATACCTCCAAAGAAAAGGAATATGGTACACTTTTAGCAACATCTCATTGTGGTAACTTGCGACACACATGGCTGGAAACATGCATTTTAGACCTTTGCTGTAAGAAGCTGTGAGAAGCCACTGCTCCCCTTGTCTTGCATAAATCTGAAAAATATTCACTTTGGCCAATTATACTTTCATTTGAATTTTTCGGGGATTTCCGATTCAAAAGGAGACAATATCCAAAGGCAAACGTTTTATACAAGCCAAGTGTGCTCTGGGGTTTGGGTTTACTGTACCTTGTCACTGTTCTCAGCAAATGGAGCTAGGTAATTTAAATTTTTAGACAAGGTTGCTGAGGTTGGAGCAATCAGCATAAACCACAGGTGATTTGTCCTTTACAGTAAGCACACACTGCACAATACCTTTTTTTCAGCCACACCAACTTCTGACTTGAACATTTATTCACTGAAATACGATTATGCTTTCAGAGTATTCACTAAGCTGTTAGTCTACATGAAATGACAGAACTCACAAAGTCATGTCAAAGAATAGAATCTGGAGATGCTGTTGAATGTATAAACTCTGGCACGCATACAGTCATTACTGTAGTCTAATGCAGGCTCAAACACCGTGAGATGCATCAGAAAGACTAAAACCTCTGTGTGATTTAGTGGCCTTCAAACATAAAAGGCATTTTAAACCAACCAGCCAAGAGCACGAGCTCACCTGAAAATACCAAACGGGTTTAAAACTTCAACTACTCTATAAACGCAGTTGTTTCTGTGCAATGGAATAGTGGAATATTGTCAATCTTCTTGAATGATCTGTGAAACATTTTCAAAAAAACAAAAACACACCCAGTACGCTTTAACCATTAGGAAGGACTTTAGCTATTAGAATCATACTTTTTCTGAGACTCTTCATAATTTAACAGATGATGCTTTTTCCAAGAAGACTACGCTCAAAGAAGAACTGGCCTCTGGAAAAGAACTGTTGGTTGTTTTTTTACAGATTAGGACTATATTTCTAAAGTAAGTCCCTGTGTTTAATATTAACATTTAAACAACAAAGAAAAACTTTTTAGCTTTAGCTAGGCACTTGGAAAAGACGTGCTTCTACAAAGCCTGCAGCACAGGAGCCTGAACCTGTATTCAGGTCTCTTTTGCTCGAGGCAAAGTCTAGGGTGATAACAGACTGCAGGCAAATCCTGCAATTATACAAAGCACTGCTGACCTTTATTACCTGGTTTAAGCCTTCTAAACATGTTGATCTGCACAGAGAGGCTGTGAGGGTCGATTATAGTAAAGGGCCATGACTCATCACCAGTGTTGGGTAAGTTACTTTAAATTAGTAACTTAGTTACATTACTAGTTACTTCTCTAAAAAAGTAACTCAGTTACTTCAAGTTACTCGTTACTTTCAGAGTAACTAGTTACTAGGGAAAGTAACTTTGGTTTTACTCAGAATTCTCTTGTTAATGTGTTGCTTCCGTAACTGGATACCCAGCCAGATTGCCAGTCTTCTAGCTTGCTTACTTGCCACAAGTGCACTGTGCCACCTACCAACAGAAAGGAAAAAATAATGTACACATTTCCACGAGAGAAATCCGACGCCTGGACCGTCGTTGACCGCCGCCATGATTCTAGCCTGCTTTTTACATCCAACACAAAACTGCAGTCGTGGTGCTTTTGATTGTACTCAGAACTTGGAAATTCTGCCTTCTGAATAGGAAGATGTAGGTAACACCAGACTGCAGATGAGCTGGACTGGGACAAAACAATCATCCCGGGCATTTTGACTAGAGACCGGCCCACCATTATAGGAAAAATCATAAAGCCTTTGAATGAAAATAAACACTGTTGTGACAGTGATGTACACTGTTCTGATGGTATATATGTATCAATCTATCAATTGTTTGTTGTAAGACTCAGATAATTATTTTTTTAAAAGCGAGACATTTTAAATGAGAATAATAAAGAAAAGTATTTCCTTGTGCCCCCTTTCCTGTTAATACCCTACCTGGCCCCTGGCAACACTTTGCTAGACCCGCCCCTGCACAGTTACCAGCTGTCAGCTATGTAGAAAAGGATCCTGGTGTTATTTGTCTCTCAGAAACAGTTCATAACTTCCTTCAACTCATTCATGTCACCTAAAAGGTAAACCTGTTTCTCCATCACCTGTTCAACTCTGATGATTCAGTAAGGACATCTCCTGGTTTCATCTTCATGTTTCCCTCTCACCAGATAACCAAACCGATATCATGACCAGCAGCTTTACAGCTGTGGCTCCAGCAAACATCAGCTGATACTAGAAATTAATATTAAATAAATTCTAACAACAGCTGATCAAGCTTAAACGTGCTGCTGTTGTTTAACGCGACATCCGCTGGTTTCCTCTTTCTGGCGCAAAGTGGGCGATAAATAAACAAGAGAGAAAAGCCGATCAGCTGATCATTGATCAGTTTCATAATTGAAGTAGAAACGGGAGAGAATGAGAGAAGAAGAGGCAGCTGTGCAGCTCCAGCTTTGTGTCTTTTCATTGTAGCTGAAGTCCGGGACAAACTGTGTTCCTTTTCACCTCAGTACGAAACGCGTAATATTTTCTCTGAATACCAGACGATTCTGTTTTTAGGGGACGGTTGGCAACTAATAATTAACCGTATGAACAAAATAAAGTTCAACATCAGTAACATAGCACCCACACAGCTGTATAGAAACTCCGTCATGCTAGCTAGCACGCAGTACGAAAATGTCAGCATACCGAAAATAAACTCCACCTAAACTTGGTTTATATCTGACTCCGATAGACTGCAGGTCATAACTTCTTACCTGAAGTTCAGTTCACCTGACACGCGGACCGGCGGCCGCTTCGGGTCTCTCCTCTTGCCTCCCTTTTCCTTCATCCACCTGCTGGCTTCCACCACTTGCTAATGTTATTGAATCTGTGGAAGCTCCGCGATATCCATCACACGAAGTAACGAGTAACGAGCCTATCTAAATCCCAGTAACGAGTAACGCGTTCCTGGTTTTGGCATAATAACTAGTTACCGTGCTCGTTACCACAATAATAACGTAGTTACTGTAACGCGTTACTTAATAACGCGTTAGTCCCAACACTGCTCATCACACAAAACAATGTCAGGTGTGAATGTTCAACAACAATTACTTCTTCAAAAAGATTTGAATCCACACATATAAGTATTTTTGCAATTTCACTTGAGGTAAGGGAAGTAAAATGACTTCACAATACTTTTTTGGCAATAAGTTAATAAATGACTGAAATATTGCCAGTTGGCTCTAGATTAGACTTCTGAAAAAAGCATGACAAAATGTTCTTTGCAGGTCAGAATTTTTAATTATTGCCATGAAGAATCCTCCAGTAATGTGCAACTGAGAAGAGCGAAGCACTGAATATTTATTTATTTTACAAAAAATATGTACATATCCTGAATACTCCTTAACAGCACAGGAATGCTTTGATGCCACTATGTGGTAACATTATTTGGACTGCCCCACTTTATACCTGAAACCAGACCACCTTCATTAAAAAAAATACAGCCAAAAAAGCTGGATGTAGGCCTTGTGTGCAGAGCTGATAAGATCCATCACAGGGATGGTTCATACACTGGAGGTCAGAGCTACGACTTATTAGTCCCCACTGGGTAGGATTAAACTGCTGTTGTCCCGTCAGCTTCCTCTGCCACTGAGCAAAGCTGATTAAAAATTATGAGCCAATAAATAAAATATTCAATATGCTCAGCTCAACAAACACCTGACAAAGTTTCCCTGTTGTTTAAAATGATCAAACACCAACTGTCACTCTCTCCTGGGAAAAATCAAATCAAACCAGAACTCTTAGTGGACATTGATCACATACCCACATATTTACTTCTTGGTGCAAGTCTTGATAGAGTTTTACATGGCAGGGAAAAAAATTAAATTTGAAAGGTGATGTAAACTATGCCTTTGTAATTTTACCAGTCTGATGATGTACCTCATAAATATTCATATAAAGATAAACAGCTGAAGTGCCTGCCTGTCCAGTGGAGAATCACAGAAATAGAAATGACAAAACCCTCTTCAGAGCCCATTGTCCATCATTCCCATAATACGCCACTTAAATGACTTGTCCTCAATTTCCCAGAGATGAAGGAGAGACGTGGACGACTTTCTATCCTCAAAAGGCCACACTGGTTCCTCCCTCCCCCCCAGCAGTGTATCACATTACTAATCAGATTATCTTCACTCTTCAAGAAACTCGTCACCCTCCGGCTTCCAAACTCCTCATTGAACATGCTGGTTAAGGCTTTTTGACATTTCCTTTTGTGCCAATAACAAATGCCTCGTAAATACATAAAGTTGTTAGAGGATAGTGAAGGATGAATCGGTTATCGACGACATATTTTAAATTTCAAGTCCAGGTGGTTAATTCAGACCAAACTAAAGTAAAAAAACAAACAAAACTGTAGCGAATATTTTGTGTGACAATGTATCAATCATCTTTAACTAATTCTATAATATACTATCAGTAGTGATTTTTCAAATTCTAGTAGTGTTACAGCAATGGATTTGTTACACCTTGAGAGAATTCACACAACATAAACTGGCATCTTCTATCATTTCTAAGCAACGCTGCATCTGCCAGAATTATTTTAAGACATTACTTACTGTACCGGATGCTCCAGATTGTAAATAAAGAGGTTGATGTAACAATGAAAGCCATTCTATTAGTGCTTAGCGGATTAAAATATGATCAGGATGTTGCTACGGATGCCTCTTTGGATTGAAATCAACACACAGGCCTGCTCTTACATATTTGCTTTCTTGAGGAAAACACAATAGAGTATTTTGCTGCCACGCATCATTCCATTCCAAAATCCAATACCCCTTTAAAAACAAAGGCAATAAACCTGCACACCGATCTGAATGATGACTCACTTGTGCAGCCCATAAAGGTCACATTATCAACAACAACACTCATTTGAGGGAAAAAAAAACAAAAATAAACTGCATTTTCCAAGCCTTACATTGAGTGAAAACTCAAACAAGTATGCCACTCCAATTTCTGGTAGTGCTCTGACTAACAGCATGCAAACACTTCTGAAGTGCACTCAAACATACGCCATCAAAAAATATTTTGTAACTCTTGTAATTATGCTTATACACAAACTAGAATAGTAGATCATGGTGGGGAATAAAGTTGACAGCTAAGAACTATAGCTGGCAGCTAAAATGCACAACAGAAATTATGGTTGACTTGTAGTATGGTGGCAGTATCCTGTATACATGTTTTCCTTTTATTCAGGGCTGCTCCACTGAGAAGCAAGGTGTTAACGTGGGAGATTATCTGGAGTGTATTACATTCCTGTTGTTTGTTTTGGGGGGCGGCTTCAGTGTTTCTTCCAGCTTTTAATGAATTTCAATATTAATGGCTTCCTGTCCTGTCTCACCCGATTACAAAAATAAAAGTGCACTGAATGACTACACTCCAATACAATCCCCTTATTGATAAAATGTTAAAAAGGCTTTCCACGCAGGTAGCATTTCCATTCTGTATTCTTTATATACTCAAAATGAGGTCATCCCATTCCTCAACTTTTGGTCCCACAGGAAAGAATTAAACCTAATATCTTAAAATTAATTAAGTGACTGCAGCCACTGCCCATTGTTTGGCAGCTCGGCCATCTGTGGCCATGCAACCATACAATCCCCATGCTGCTGCTAATGGAAAAATATTGATCCTGGTTGTTCCATATTCAGAGAGGGGAAAAACACACAGGAGAATGAGAGGTAGAACAGAGTCAATATTGCCTGCATTTGCAGCCCTGCTTTTGTTTGCGTTGACAGATGGAGATATTGATGTGATGCACTGCATTAGCACATGTGATGGAGCGCCAGTTAAGATTTGAAACGAAAAATGTGTACAGGAAGTCCACATGGCAGAGATGAAACACAGCAGAATACACTTATTCAGTTACCGAACCAAACAGCCACCGAGGCGACTCCATGAAAAACATGGCAAACCCCATTTGCTTGCATAGACTTAATGTGATTGCAAGATTAGGGAAAAGCCGGTAAGTGGATACTGAGTTAAGGTTATTATGTCACTACTTTCCTTATTGTCTAAATTCGGGGCATTAGTCAACACCTTCCACTCCTAGCTCATCACATGCAAATTCATGCACGGGACTCTTTCCTTTTTCCATAACAAACTAGATTCCCCATAGGTCTCGTTCTGATGTGGAGAAAAGCCAATGTTGCCAAATGAGGAAGAATAACAGCTGACAGACGTACACATGGCCATAATCGCATGACATCTAACCAGAAGACGGTAGTCCAGTCAGGAACTGCTGGTTAGGTTTAGGCAACATAACTGCTTGGTTAGGTTTAGGAAAAGATTATACTTGGGATTTAAATGCACCCTTTCACAAAGTTAAACACACGTTTCAAGGGGCGCTTGCCTGATCTGCAACAAGATTCTCCGCCGTGACCTCGGTCACCACCATTACACATCCCGTAACAGAGCTGACACCAGCAGAGCGCATTTGTCTGCGGTCTCGCAGAATCTAAAATGATGCTAAAACGGGGCCAGTGTGTTAAAATGGTAAGCCTATATGTTGCAACTAAGCCTCGGTATGTAAGGCAGGAAGTAGCAGCACTGTCTTGGTTAAAGGTGTTTCAGAATCTAATCTAATCTAAGTAGATAAATTTCTCTGCTGCTGGCATTATTTACTGTGCGCAAGGATTTATCTGATGTGTGGTGCACTGTTCATATCAGTGTTGAAGGATGTGTGCATGCCATAAATAACTGGATCAAAGGCATCTTTTGATGATGTGATTTTGACATTTACATCTTGGTAAAATCCTTGAGATTACTGTAGATATGACTTTAAAAATTCACTGATGTCTTTTTAAGAGTGGAAAACATTAAGCATGCAGAGATTTTATTCAGTGTAAGAGAATCTGTTTAACCTTGAGTGTTCTTCTTGGATAAGTTAGTGTCAAACCACCGCCTACAGACCTTGGCACAAATGTGACCACTGCATGTTTTTATCCATGTCTTAGCATTCTCATTTTTCTCAAAGTCACTTTGTCATAGAAATGTAACCTTTTCAAAGAGCAGCATAGCAAAGAAGAAGGGGAGTGCTGATCGATGGAGCAGCTGAGCCTTCAGAAAATGCAGTGCTAACTTGAGTCTGTGTGACTAAAGGGATACTCTGGGATAAGACATCCCATTGGTTGGGGATGAATTGCACACGAAAATGTTTTTAAAATCTGAATTTGTGCAAAAATGACAAAACTAAGACTAAGGAAAGTAAAAGTTTCTGGGAAAAAAACAATAAATTCATATGAAATATGCAATAAATTAATAAATAAAATGCTACAGAGTCTAACTTGAAAAGTAAATTCTCTTGTGCTGCAAATAGTAGAAGAGGCTTTAAAATGGTTTTTGAGAGAAGTAGCAGAGCAAGGTGAATTTAATGCATTTAATGGCTTTGACATGTCAACTGAAGTGTAAGTACTGGAAGGAGTAGGTGTGGGTTTAAGAGGGTGATAAATGATAAAAAGCAAATGTGAAAGTTACCGTAAACACTAAAATAAGCTTCAGTTACAACTAAGGATAAAAGGCTAGACACACTTGACATAAGCTGAAGTGTGCAGACACTGTTGGGAGCTGAGAGTATTGTGCTAATAATGTAAGCAGTTGAAAAATCAATTCTTCACTTAAAGCAGCCAAACTGTCACCTGAAAAGCAATAAATTGCAAATAAATTCAAAAGCAGAAAATACACATCAGATTAGGTTTACACAATTTTCTGTCAGCAAATATCGCTCCAAACTTGTCACACATTGAAGCTTGGTCAGCAATCCCTTCTAATCATATTGTAATCTACATTTTCCATTGAGAGGATGACCTACAAAAGTCCATATTAGGAGGCAGGAAGGTAACAGACGTCTACAATTATACAACCTACAACAAGAAGAGAAAAGAGTCTGAGACCACTGTTTACACCTACAGTCTTCATCACTGACAACCCACAACCGTAGCCCCAACCCTAATCCTGTTTTGTGGAGAAAAGCAAGAGTCTCCTTCGGGAAAGCATATAAAAAGTTTTTTGATGTGTGTTGAATTATTTTTTGTCCCCAAATTGCCAAGACTTGAGAGAACAAATTTCAAAACCCAAACAAAGGGACGTGGCATGGGACGGAGTCATCATCGATGAGGATAACTTGCAACACGTTCGCACTCCCAAAGCATAACATATTACACTATGTGACAAATGGTCTGTATGTTACGCCTTCGGCCACCCAACAGGTTCCTATGTTACGTGTTCGGAAAAAGGAGAACACATGAGATCCGTTTGGACTCAATCTGCACATGTGCATTTATTTTTCTTTAATCGCTTTGGAAAACACTAACACCATTAAGGTTGTGGTTACGGTTAGGGGTACGTTTAGGGTTAGGATTAAGGTTAGGGCTGGAACGTCTGTTATTGCCGGGAGCGTCATTCTATTGGATTTCATCCACAACCCAGGACCCCTCAGGAGGTGACAAATCCTCGGTACGTTATGCATCGGGAATGAGAACGAGATGCAACCTAGACCACACATGGTTAACTTCTCAGTCAGCTTTCACTTAGGGCGCTAAAACACTGTGGTTGGGTTTAAAACCTGACCTCAGTGTTTGCAGTTGTCAGTGGCCAGAGATGGCTTTACATTTCTTAAGCTAACTGAAAATCATTAGAGTTTTGCAGGCTGCTGACCGACCAACAAGCACTGCTGTGGTGGATTTTCCTGCTCAAACTCTTTTCCAATTTTATGCTACACCGAGAGAACATGCTGAAGTTGATGCATCACAAAGGTGAACAATTGGTCTCGCGCACACAATGATGCAATCAAACAATCAAACTCATCGTGAGCTCATCCTCTGTTTTAATATCCATACAGTACCTCGTTATCCACTTTTTATTGCCAGACTCTGTCCAATAAAACCTTTTTGTCTGTAACTCATGAATGACCGTGACCCACTCTGGGCCCAGATCCATAGAACTGTGTAGATTACAAATGGTGTCTGTGCACATATTTAAATAGGAATGGATGTAGAACCAATAAACTGATCACTTGACTTTAAGAACACTGTTCACACCACTTTCATTTCAATGAAATTAAAAAACAGCAAAGAAGACTCATAATTACAATCCTTGTGGATATGGAAATGCCAAAAATTATTTTTTATTCTTAATTTCATTTTATTGTATATTTTGAAGGCGCTAGTGTTGGTATCCAAAAAGGGCCTAAAGTCAACAGCTCTGTAAGTTCAGAGTAAAAGATCACTGGCAGAGGTAATAAATAAATACATAAAAAGGTCAGATTACAAAAACATCAGCAAGTTCCTGCACAGCCCCAAAGCAGCCAGAACCATGAAGCACAGCTGCAGCTATTTAATACACATGCAAATAAATAAAATACACAAATAAATGGCAGATCTGCTAAAAAACAAAGTTAAGCACACAGTCTATTAACAAGACAGTTGGTGAATGCAACATTCAGCAGATGTGTGAGCAGAGAGTTCTGTGTTACTGGCTTTTTATCTTGAAATGTCCTGCCTTATTTTTCATCTCCACTTAACAATATCAGGCTAAATTAGTTTACGTGTTGGACGAGGCATACAAATCATTTCTGTAGCTACATATTGTTTAAACATCCGGCTTCTGGGCTACTCAACAAGCCAATACAGAGCTCATGGGATAAACAGCTCATTTAATGTATTCGTCCAGCAAATAAAAGAACGCACAGGGAAACAGGGGCATAAATTCAATACCATTCACTTAAGATTGCAGACACACAAGCACTAACCCCAATTTAACACATCTTTACATCTGTCCTATAAAATAATCCAAGGATATAATCATGCACTCCAGATTTATTCTAACAGAATAACAAGAAATAAACAGTTTATTATATCTAAAGCACAACTAGAGACAAATACATTTTGTTGATAGCACTAAATTCAACAAGTGGACAGAAACCTTTCAGGCTTCATTATATGACCAACAATGGCTCATTTTGCTGTCTTTTAAAAAGAGATGGGAACGCAGTTAAAACTCTTTTGAAGGAGATCGTGCAAATTACATATATTTTGTACTGATGTTGCAAATGTCCGTGTATCAGATTCACATCTGCGAATGAGCAGACTTGCGGAGGTTATGCAGGTTAAGGCCTTTCAGTGGGTTGTAATGAAGATCTCGTAGCACGCAGATGACAAAGCAGACAATCAAGCACAAGAGCTCTTCATGTAATAGATTGGTATTTATAATTCCTGTTCAGTTTTTTCCCACAGCCATTGCACAAAGAAGAAAAAACAGAAAGGAAAAAAAAAGAAAGAAAAACTTATCCTGCTGTTTCCCTAAAATGATTTATTAGCTTTTGCTACTGATCCTCACAGAATGCTCTAAAATTCATAATGTCAAGGTATCCCTTCAAGCTGTGATCAGACAAGCTTTGAGAAGGCGCAGAATAGTTCACTGCAGAATTCAGAAAAAACCCATAAACCACTGCTCATTTGAATGGCTTCACACATGCTGTTCTCCTGGGTGATGACAAAAGTGAAGAAATCGAATGTATGTGTGGGCGTGTCTCTGTGCTAGTGCGGATGGATGATTATCAGTGTAGTTTTGCTATCAAATCAGCAGCTATTGATTGATCTGACAGTGCAGATAAATAAAGCTAGCCATTTGCGAGGTGTGAGAGTGTGTGTGTGTGCACGAAGGAGGGAGGGAGAGAGACACTGGAAAGTGTTTCACAGTAGCTTGAAATTGCACTGATCCACTAATGGGCTCGTGTTGCCTTGTTCCTCATTGATCTAGGCATTGGAGGGCTTGCCGATGGCTTATGGGCCATATCCTGCAATCCAGACGTTGGCATTTATGCTAGTCCATTAAACCTAGTAACACCCCCAAAATGACCCCATATGGGACATCTCAATTATTAGATCATCAGGGTATTGGTTCTGCTTTATGTTATTTCCTTTTTAGCCACTAGTCCCACCGCAAAAGCCTTTACAGATCTCCCAATCCCTGTTGTGCAGTTATGAAAACAACATAGTGTAGGGTTCAATTTGCTGGCATAATTAATCAGAAAACAAAATTAAACCCAACCAGACCAGATGTCCTTCTGCTCTGCAGAGCACCTTCTTGCATTAAGTCAAAGTTGTATTTCAGTCACAAACCACTTAGCAATATCTAGCTGAAGCGGAAAACCTTTCTGGTGAATGATTTAATACATAGAGGGTCACGAGTGTATCAACAACCATATTATATCTGCACTACATTTGTGAGAGCAGGTTGCGAGCTTGATTTACCACCTCACCTCTAAAAATGTCATTGCCTGGTGCATATTGTCATCTTGTAAGAGTGTGAAATGAAGCAAATACAAAGTTGCTCTACAATCCCCTTCCAGAAAGGTTAGAGACTGCCTTCACAAGAAAAATGACAACAAGATGTATTTGCTCAATTTATAACAATCCATGTTTATGTTTACCTGACAATGACCTAACGTGGTCACAGCAATGATCACCAGTGTCCGTCTCGAAGGGAGTTTGGGATTTATGTGGCAGGATATTTTTACAGCATATGACTGGGTCAACTTTCACACAACAGACCATTGTCTCCATCCCGTCTCTTACCAGGAGTCAACATGGATTTCTTTTAACCGTGACCACAATCTTTCACTAACTCGAAACCCACTGGAAACAAAGCTAGCAGTGTCAGTTTGGAAAACAGCTAAATAAATCACGGCCGTTACAATCATTTGCAAAGGACAGAAGTCCCTGCCAAAGCATTGCCCCCGTCATTGCTCTATGCTTCGTGATGCTTGTGTTGATGGAGTATCAACATGGGTGAGCTTCGCTTGCTCAACCGGATTAACAAATCCCAATATTATTCTAACCTCAAAAGGGGCAACAGCATTCAATCAAATTTGATTCGCCATATTCTCTCAGGAAAAAAATATGAGCTCTGTGGTTAAATTCAGACAGGGTTATGTGGATTTCATAGCTCTCATGTCAATGGTTAAAAAAGACAATAATAAAAATCACAAGTAGGAATTAAAGGGTTTAAAAGAGAAGTGTTGAAGAAAGACCCATTGATCAAATTCCCGTTCTTTTTGTAAGGCCGTTGAAGGGCTAAGAATGCATTAGAGGCATTGTTTGTGAAATAATAACAATCAAGGAAGCTTTACGTTGTAGCTCAATGTATCCTTTGATCTTAAATATGTCCAGAAAACTTGCACAGTGTATGAACATTTTAAGTGCTTGGTCTAAATTAAAGGAAAACTCGAGACTATAATCAAAACCATAGAACTGAACACAGGAACATGTTTTGAAACTGGCTGTCAGGACTCGCACTAACAACAGCGTACAAAAACACGAATAAATCTGACAGTTTAGTAGTTATCTAAAGTGTTGCTGACAACACAAAGGCTATGAAACTGTGTTGAAGCAAATGTTTCGATAAATAAAAGTAATGTCTAACACCTTGTTTTCATTCTGCAGCATTTCTTCATAAGCTGAGCTGATTTTGTATTGTGTTTGAGGAGGAATGAACAAATATAATATGGCTTTAGCATATACCTTTCTCCAGCGCGGCAGTAAGCCGCCTTGACGTTGATGCATTATTTTGTTGCTCTGTGAGCACTCGGGCACACACACAACACTTACACTTCTAATAAACTGGATGAATTACATATATGATAATATTTTAGTGTCGAAAAGCACAAAATATGCAGTGTTTGTGTTTGCCTGTTCGTGCGTGTGTGCGTCTCTTGAATAATATCCTCGTAACAGGGCACATTTTTACATCATGCAGATGAGAGGAAATCTATTAAGCATTGCAGCAAACCACATATGCGCTCTTTTATCAATGGCGTGGCTGCCCACCATCATTTCTCTACATTATTAATACCCATAATTTTGAAATTCCAACAATATCAAATGCCTTATGATCAGCTGAGCCCTTTAGACATATTCGCTGTGTCTTAAATGTCCCAACCCCTCCCTCCTTTGACTCCATGCTTTCAAGGCTGGAGGAGCAGTAAATGTAAACTGCTGTTGCTATTATAGTTTCAGAAAACAATCTGGGACAAGTGGGCTGTGTCACACAGCCATCAGTCTCAAACCCACACTGTGTCACGAGGGAAGCCAGGTGAAGAATTACATCTGGAGTGCAGCAGAATTTCACACCTGTTGTTAACCCTGAGGTAGGAATGAATCAACTGAAGTGCTGTATGCATTTCCTTAACCATCATTCAAAAGGCATGCTCGCCGCTCCATAATTATGTGATTTTGGGATGTTTTCACTACGCTTCATATTACAAAGAGTTGGGGAACTATTAGAAATATGATGCTTTATCAGAGTTTCCCCTGAAAGTTAAGACTAAATTGTGGCTAATATAAAAGTTACTCAAAGAGCATCTTAGGCCTTATGGGAACCCCTAAGGTGAAACACTGTCAGGAGCAGTGATAAGAACATTTAAGAGGCTTAAGAGCTTCTTAAGCAGAGGAGAAAATGGTGAAAGGACAAATAGGAAAGGAAAATATTCACCAAACGCTGAATGACGCCGAGTTAATGGAACGCCACAGATTAGATTGTGAAGGTATAATGGCATTTCTCATTAGAGATGTGCTCGCATTTCCCACTCAATGCAATAATGCCAGAAATTAAAAGTGGTCATAACGCTAACATTATCTGAAAACTGTCTAAATGCAACACTGAAATGATGCCTTGGGTGTGCCGCACCCTTCTTTCAGCACAAACAATCTCAGAGCTTTTACGGTCTCATATTGTGCAGCAATTAATTTAATCATATAAACAGATAAAGGCGGAATCATATTACCTCTAATATGAAATATTGAAGATTTAGCACTAAAATTACCAGTGTTACAAACTAAACAACATCAATAAAATATATAAGAACCATCAGAATGTGAAAAGGCGATTGCACAAACAGGCCACCCAACCGCACCTTTCAGTAAAATGCATCATAACAAAAGGGGTCTATCGCACTTTCACACAGAGTTAAGATTATTGCTCCGGGACATTTTCCTAAATCACTGCACTAGAATTGCCAGGTAAAGGAAGCATGCAGCTAGCTAACATTACAGCTTACAGAGCAGGCGCTGTTATTTCCACCTGTGCAGATGGAGAAGGTCACTGAGGTTTTTTCTTCTTTTTGCTTTGGGCAGTGCAAGGCAAACAATATCTGGTTCCATTATATTCAAGAGGCTCATATGCAAAGCTTGTGGTTACGTTTTGGTGGGTGAAATTCAAGGATTTCATTAGCCTACTACATAGCAATAATTAGCAGACGTGTGTTTGTGTGTCACAGAAGTACAGTTTAAAGCCTGCTAACCAAGCTTTCTAGTGTTTGCTGATGACTTTGCACTCCACCCTCCTATCCCAGCAGCTACAGGCTGAAAAGTGGGGTGTACCATGGGCAGTTTGCCAGTTTGTCACAGGGCTGATACAGAGAGAAAGACCAGTCACAATTTAATTTAGAATCTAACCTAAGGAGAGTGGGAAGAAGCCAGATTACACAGGGAGAACCCAGACTGGCGTAGGCAGAACATGTGGACTCCACACAGAAAGGCTTCAGTCGGTCAGTGGATTCAAACCTTGAATCTTCCGTTTGATGGATCAACTGTGACATAGCAGTGGTTAGTTGATCTTTGGTTGACTCTTGATTATCCAGACTTTGTTTTTTACATGTATATTTTAGAGCTGTCAGCGTTAATCTCGTTAATACAACATTAACGCCATAACTGCATTAACGCGGAAAATCCCTGTTAGCGAGTTAGCGCAGTTAGCTCGTTAATGCGTTAGCGCTGTGCAGACCTCGCACAGGCCGATCAGCGTTAACTCGCTAACAGGGATTTGCCGCGTTAATGCAGTTAAGGCGTTAATGTTGTATTAACGAGATTAACGCTGACAGCATTAGTATATTTTATTGAGTGGGGAACTATCCCTTTAAACTTAAAATCTAAAAACACGGAGAAGAGCACAGACATAAGCCAAAATGTTTATTTTCCCACACACACATTTCACTTCTTTAAACTACTAAAACTTCTAAAGAACACACAGACTGCAGGTTTAATATTGCATTTGGCTGTTTTTCCTTTTTTGACCTTGTGTCAAAGAAGCTGCTAAAAAGCTGCTAAAAAGTTTCCCTCTATTTGATAAATATGACGTGTGGCTTGATGTGTTGGTTGAATGCAGCTGTCTCGCTATCAGTGCTCAAGTGTTACTCTCAACAATGAGCCAAAGCAAACAGGCTTTTACATTAAAAATGCATTTCTGCGGTTAACTGCTAATTGCTGCAGACACAACAAATTAAAATGTATACAAAAGAGATCTATTTGGCAATGCTTTCTAGATTAGTGGCTCACTTAAAGATTATGAACCAAACAAACATTTTGAAATGCTAATTTATGCAAGACATCAAACTGTCCCCTGATGTACTTTTTAGCAATTCAGTTTTTAGATCACAGACACATTTCTGCTCCAGGCCGAAGACAATAGGCCTCTGTTCTGCTTCCATGACATCTTCCTTTTCAAGAATTAATGATCCCAATCTAGTCGCTGGGATTTTAAACGATATGGGAAGCCTGAAAACAAAGGAGAAGTTTTGCCGCTGTGATTCACTCTGTCATCGGTGATGTGGATGAGAAGCCCCTTAGGTCAGCAGCTCTATCAATTAGACATCAGACTCACCTTGCGCGCACACACACACGCAGATTGGTTTCAATAAACGTCAGCAAAACAGATCCACTGGTTGCTATGACAACGTCTTCAGCAGCTGAACACACTATGTGAATAACAATATGGCCTGTTGCTGCTGCTGACTTCAGAGAATGACCAAGACCTGCAGGCTTTTTCTCAATATTTTAAGAAAAGACCGTGGGATGTTTTATCTTGCACAGAAAGACAGTTAACAGTGGAAAAAATTGATTTTCATTCTCAGTTTCTGGACTGCATAATGTGACTTATATCAGTTATAACAATCTTCAACAAAAAAAGAAGAAAAAAAAAAAATCATACAGCTTCCCGGCTTTTTTGCTTGCCAAAGAAACTTCAGCGGCTCCATGCACTGCTGTGCCTTTGATAAAAACAATATTTTAACATAATCAATGCATTTTAAATTTATTGAGCAATGGTTCATGCTTTGGGCTGTGTTTGTTAGCTTTTGTCTTTGTCAGAAAAAAAATGATAATTTTGGCAAAAAGGAAAGCAAGTGGCAACTGTCATAGGCTGAAGGTCTCTGGGAAGTTACTGTCTAGATCAATATGCCATCTGCTCCCCAGCCTTACCCTCGCTGTCCACAACCACTGATGTGTTCATACTGCTGCTATGAAAAGAGTTGTCACTGTACTTCACCACTGTTTGTGCTGCAAACAAATTTACAGCAAACACAGCAAAGCCAAGCCAAAAGTCAGTGTTGACAGACTATATTGTTTGGGTCTGCTTAAAATAACACACACAGTTTAAACTATATCTCATGCTCTATTTTGACAGTGGCACAGATGGAACAATTTTACCCACTTACCACACTTCAAATGGCTTAGATGGTGTCCTACGCACTTTTTATAGAGGACATAATAATTTAAATTATGTCAAGTGTGAATCTTCACTTCAGAGTATCATACCCATCACAGCAAAATAAAAGCTTTAGCATTCTAAATGCAATTTGTTTCACTACCTCTTTGATCAAAACGCTCAAGCCTTTGATTTAAAAATTAGGATCTGTGCTTTTGCTACAAAATTCACAAACGTCTATCTGAGAGAATGTGAGTCCTCTCACAGAAAACATCTCTTTGTCGAAGTCTTAAAATGTTCTCTAAACAGCTCTTGCCAACGTGAAGCGATAGAGGATAAATTTAGGGTTTGTCGGAATGAGAGGTGAGCAATTTTGCTAACCAGCATGTCAGCATAGCGTCAATCAGTCAAGCAGTGTAACCGAGACTCGGTTTCACATGCTGTAATTTTGACTCAAATACACAGTGAAACGCGAACAGTCTAGAGATGCTGAAATTGCTTGACAAAGAATAGCACTTAAATTTAGGACCGTTAAAGTCCTAATTTAAAGATTTAAAGTGGCACTGGGCAGTCAGATCCTCCTATCACCCCGCTAATAACTGATACCACTGGCACTGCAAGGTGGAGGAAAGCATTAATGTGCACACCTTCCATATTCAAGTCAGTCTTATAAATACAGAACCAATTCATAGCAGCAGCCACCTCACAGGACTTTATACTGTACTGTAATAGGTAATATTAAAGAGAAACCCCAACAATCAGATGACCACTCCCCCAAATGAGCAAGCACTTAGCAAAAAAACCCCCTCCTTTTTATAACAGGAAGAAACCTCTGGCAGAACCAGGCTCAGGGAGGGGAAGTGATCTGCTGTGACCCGCTGGGGGTGAGGGGGAAGAGAAGAGAGCAGAGGGACAGGACAAAAGACACACATAGGAGTAAGCCAGAGTTTAATAACTGCTAATGATTAAATACAGCAGTGGTGTGTAAACAGACAATGAAATGAGGTGAGTGAAAAAGAAATGCTCAGTGCATTTCAAAGCACCCTAAGCCTATTGCAGCATAACTAAGGGATGGCAGAGGGTGACCCACCTCAAGCTTGCATCTCTAAAAACAGGAAAGGCTTCAGGTTTACATACATTTTAGCCTACTGTAATAAGTGTACATAAGATAATTAGCAGTTGTAGAATATAAAGTCATAATTTTTGCCTTATTTGTTTGGCCTGTGAGTCTATAAACTCATTAAAACTTTTATATATATCTGTAAAATGTCTAACCTTTAAGCGTCCTCTCCACAATCGGACACGTTTGTCTTGAAAAACACACACCGAGTGGGGAAAACTACAGGAGAGCAGATACAGTAGCATCTGTGTAAACTGAACTACATTAGACTGTAATTTAAAATCAAATTAGTCAGTATTACACTTCTGTTTCTGACATTTTGAAATGATAATGGATCAGTGTAGCTGATTCCCACCAGTATGTCTTTGTTGGTAGTTCACTTAATTCATTAATATAATTATAAATGATTAGAATTTTAAATTGTGCTTTGTGTTTTTGGTGGTGTAAAAATCAACGAGATCCTCAATTTTAACCAAAACCACAATATGTACTAACACGGTGTTTCTCCACAAATCTAATTAAATACAGATGACACATTTTGGTGATATAGTTCGTGATCATATTCAGATGGTACAGACAGCCAAGCTGCATGGTTGTTCAGTGTGAAAGACTCGTCTTATAACAAGTGTGTGGGTTATGTTTGCATGTGCGAGCTGGTCTTCGTGATAGCATTCAGCGCTTGGGTAAATAAGGAGTCACTTACATTTTAAAGGCAGAACCATGGTTTACCAGACTGGAAGATTGCATCCACATGTTTTCACATCACTTTAAACTAACTCAATAATGGGGGGCAATTTTGCAGGTTGTTGCCCATTACCTCTGCAAATGCTGCTGAAGGCCAATTTAGTGGATTTGCTTACCTCTGTTTCCAATTTCAAACCTACAACATTTTCATTATAATCATGTAACTACCAGGTCATTCTCAAGTTCATAAATAAATACACAGCAGATAAAATATTAGTATGAGAGGAACCACAAATTGTTGCCTCTGATGATGATGATGGAACGGTGCTGTGAAAGATATGGACTCTTTCCTACCACAACAAAACGAGGCATGGCAAACTAGCTGGAAAAATGTTTCCGTGCAGCTCTCACTGTGCTTCCAACCATCCTTTTTATTAACATGAAGTATTGTCGCAGCCTGGCACCAAAACGACTCTCTGATCCAAAACTCCCCCAGAGAGAGGAAATGAGGGCCAGGGAAACGAAGAGGGAGAGAGGGAAAAAAACAGCAGAAGAAAGAAAAAGAACATAGTCAAAGTTAAAGTATTGAGGAAGAAGGTAAGAACAAAGCCACGAAGCGAAAACTAAGCAACACAAGGGGGGAAGGAGGGAATGCAAGGCGAGGCGATATAATGTAACAGAAAAGGGAATGATGATAAAAGAAAGGGAAAGCGGCTCAGGCTCTCAGATATGGCTTCCCTGAAGAAGAAGGATTTCAGAGTATTTAAATTGGCAGTTTTTGCTTCTTGCTTGTCATAGGTAACAGGGGCACATTGCTGAGGCTGTGCAATAAACCCACTGCATGCAGCATTTACATAAGCAATTCATTTACAAAGGAAGTCTGTCAAAGGAAAAGACAGAAGACTGCAAATTAGAGAATAGCTAACGGCCACTAGGTTTTAAGAAAACTTGACCAGCCGAAATCTCTGCGGCTCTGCATTTGTATGTATTAAACACTCCTGGATTCATGCACAAACATGCAAATGAGGAGGAAAAGAGTAAAATATGCATCATCTACTATCAAGTTAATGTCAAGTGTTCCATGAAGACATTTGCACGGTGGTGTGCCGCTAATCTCTGGTTCCTCTGGTTTAACCCAACACCTACCTTTCCAGAAATCTGCCAAGAAGTACATGAATTTCAGCAGACGGATAACTCCAGCAAAATGTCACTATTCCATCAATAGGTTGTTAGACCAGTGTGAAAAAAGAAACTAAAGCACTCCTACAATAGGAGAAGAGAAAGAAAAACAACAGCGTGGAAAATTTATGTGGACACTTGAGGACGAATAATAATCTATTGTTCTGGAAAATCCCAAAATATCATTAGGATTTGAATGCACAGAATCTGTTACAGCTACAGTCCACATGTTCTCATTAAAGCAGTGCTGATCACAGGTGTGCCACCCTTTCACAGGTTTTTCTCCTTTGAAAAAATTTGGATTTTTCTTTTCTTTTTTTTTTTACCCCAGTAAATGAGAAGGTACATTTTTGCTGGTGCAGTGCTCCCACAACACCAGCAAAAAGTGTGGAAAGTTACTGCCAGCACAAAGCTAACCACCATTATTTGTCTAACTCTGCTGAAAGCTCATTATCTTCAGCTGAACAAGGACAGCCACTAAATTCCAAACTTCTAAAACCACTATTTTCTGAAGAGAAACCACTTATCATCCAACACGTTTCTTAAAAAGTTTAAGAAGAAACTCTAGGTAAGGTTAGCGCTTTCCTGTTTGAATGGTTGTGCTGTGATCGAGTTCATGACTCTGCGTGGGATAATGATGTAACACTTCAAGGTAAACGGTTTCACTAATATCAGGCAGGTATTAGCTTTAAAGTTTCTGGGTGGCTTTTTTGAGTCAAAGTTTTGTGTGTTTGGTAATTTTTTGCAAAACAACCAAATCTCAAAGAAAAAGCAATTATAATAACCCAATACAAGTACAAGTACAAGCAATGCAAGTATGGGTAACTGTGTCTTAAACTGCATCTTCCAGTATCACCGGCTGAACTGCTGTATCGTTCCTTCGACACACCCTGTCATGGTCAAACATTCACCCAGGGAATGATATGCTCATGTATATTCCTTTCCTAGACAATCCATCACTATTGCTTGAGGAAAATGTCAGGAGTGCTGCTTTGGACAGGTAGGGGTTATTTGTGCATGCTGCTGTCAAAAAACCAGCAAGGCACTCAGTGACCTTTGTGGAGCTCAAGAAGGATTTTATCTGCATGCAAAATTCAACCTTGGGAAAAAAAAAATTGAATCCACAGAGTGCTTTCCAGTGCACTGTCTGTGTACACAAAGGCTCCAAAAACAAAGCGTAAATATGAGATAAGCACATAAACAAAATGGTAATCAATTTTTGCTGTTTATATGTTATGTTTATGAGAAGAGAATGCATATCCACTGGGAGCGATTAGCTACGATACTTCACATGGGAAGCAATGATAAATAATATTACTTTTCCTGTTACATACCCCTCCTCCACATAGTGCTCTATTTATTTTGGTTCTCGGCCAAACTTCATTTACCACAGATGTAATAAATCCGCTCATAGCATGAATAGATTCCCTTTACGGTGCCAGCAATTTGTCAAGGACACAAAGCTGCTTTATGTACAAAAGTCTAATACTTTGTTTAAAATATGAAACAAAGGAAAGACCGTTGGAGTTTATCTTCATATTCATTTAACTTTTTACATGCTGTATCAGACGTCAGGAAATCATAGCGCATCACCCAAATTTAAAAGCTTTTTTTAAACACATTAGTGCAGGTCTACCTTTAAATTGCATACTCCATATATGCGAGGCAATGGTTTCAGTTATGTCATGGCCATAATCTGCTTGACAATACTTAGCTTATACCCCCCAAAAAGGTAGTTTCAACACCAGTTGTAATCAAACACCTAGTAAAAGTTAAGCTGAAGTGAAATGACACAGCAAATTGCCCAGGATTTGGTCTGGTGCATTTTAACCTCACTCAGTAAGAGTTTTCAGCACAGCTCTCTCAGAAAATACAGCATGACAATAGCTTAATAAATGATAAAACTTTATTGCTCTAGTAGTACTGCATTACCATTTGACCTCGCAGAATGTCACGCAATAGAAGTTCATGAGTCAAAATACACAGCTGAGAGGCCAATTAATGCTCTGTGTATTGTGCACATGCACCATGTTTACACTTGAGGATAATCTGTGACAGAATGATTCATACAGCTTCCCCTCTGGTGTGGAACAAGGCAAAGATGGCTGATCCTCAATCCAATCCAGTTGAACACTAGCCATGCCCCGCAGCCACACCACCAAAATGAAATGCTTCATTCCTCTGTGAGCACTAAAGATGGACTCAAAAAACCTGTTGCATGTGAAGTAAATGCACCAATTCCTTTCTGCAGCACAGGTGCAAGTCTACAAAAAGATGCCGTGCTCTATGGACTTGAATAAATGTGACAAACAAATATCTCACAGCAGCTTTGAAAAACAAAAAAACTTGGTCATCTTTCTCTAAAGGTTTTGTCATTAGCAAGTAATTGCCTTGAAAACATTTTATTATGGACTCAGCAGGAGTTTAAAATAGTGGCAATGCCCATAATTGCCTTGATGTTTAAAAGAAATCTATGTAAACGCACAATCATAAAATTAAAATTAATAAAATGGAAAGCACTTTCAGTGCTTAATAAGACAAGAAACATGGCATAAAGATACCAATCCATTACATTCAAAACAGAAAAAGCTCTCAACTGTTGTTACATGACACAAGAAAGGAAAATAAATATAACATCATTAGTAAGTGCTGTAGTCTATACTCATTAAAGCCTCCTTAATCGAAGCACTGGGACCAAACAAGAAGATTTAATTTACTAAACGCTTTTTACAAATAGATGTATGAATTTATCAGCTGTGGGTATTGAATTTAAGATTTAAACTTTCAGTATGCCAACATAGCCATATAATGGGTGGGGATGTCACAATATTAAAAATGTAGAAGTTGGTTCCAACACCTGTAGAAGTGCATAAATCTCAATACCTAATTCAATACCAAAATAAATCATGTACTTGTACTTAAATATAGCAAAACAAAATTTAAAATCACTGACATGATGGTGGCAGGCTCTTTATTTAAAATGTTAACATCACATCTTGATGACAATTCACACAAAAAATGTGTTGACTAAAATTTTAGGGTGGTTGCCAAGCAGCCGAACATTTTACCTTGTTGCTACAAAGCATGACGTTACTTACATTATGTTAGTTTAAGCATTTATATCACATAATCATTTGTGGACATTTTAGCCTGTGGAACACATTTTACAACCACAAGCCAGCTGTGTGAGCATATCATGAGAAGAATAATACTTAATATGAACTGAACCTCACTCTGGAGAGTTTAACCTGCTGGTCTTTCAGGTGGTTCACTACACTACACTAAGTATTTCCACCGTTGGTCTGATGAGCTCCATATTGTCATTTGCTTATTGCCAGTCAAAAAAAAAGTACCAATACTTGACTCTTACTGCCTTATTTCCTAGAATTGCAGGTTTAGTGCATACACCGCCTATTACTAGAAAATGAAACAAGTACTGTAGCATTTTCAGAATTTGCTATCTTAAATGGGTACGATACACAAACCAGACTGCATTCATACCCAGCAAAACATATTAGTGAATACAGTCCATACAAGAGAAGTGGCAGAGAGTCTCCAGTCCTCCAAGTTCAAATTCTTCTTGAAAACTAATTATGCTTTCTAACATACTTTGATGTGTAAATATTTCTTGCTTCATTTAAAAAGCAGCAAATTTAAAGCATCCCATGGAAAAATAGAGCATATCTTCCTGTCCAAGGTAAAAAGCATACATAAACCTATATAGTAAATAGTGGCTACAGCGAAGGGTATGCAGTGAAGAATGACCATTACATGATGTAAACTAAAAAAAATGTCCCTTTGAGCACATGATTTGATTGTGCTTTGACCCTGTTAACCTGCGTCTCCAGTAAACCCAGCTTGGAGGCCCAGCTGCTCTTACTTCCCACTCAGAATAATGAAACAATTGGACTGGCAGGGGAAGCGTCAGAGGAGGGGAGGCCTCCTCATTAAAAACCCCTTTATTCATTCTTATTGCATTACAGACATCTTTTGTGCTGCTCTAATTCTCCATTCCTTCTAATGTATTCACCTCAGCCTCTAACTGGTTGGAGTACCCATTGGCATAGACTACATGTGTTTCTGTATGTGTTTTCGAAACTGGGAAGGACTTCATAATTCAGAGATCATCGGATTTTTGCCAAGAGTGAAAGGCACACTACAGCTTAGCTTTTTAGATGTTGTTTTCTAAATATATTGATTTAAAGGGTAAAAGTTTGAGGAAACTGAAATAAATTAAAGAAATAAGCATCTTGGCTTCGGCCTTTTCTACCACCCGGATGGATGGATGGATGGATGGATGGATGGATGGACGGATGGATGGAAGTATTTTAAACGCTGGGGTGCAATGTTTTCTTTCTTTTTTTTTAAATTTAGCCTAACCAACACTCAAAATATCTGGATACAATTTTATCAATTTATCAAAGGAAGCAACATCGGCGATATAACCTCTGCCCTACCCGAAGTCTACCTTTCTAACATCTGTAAAAATGGGTTTCCTTCAATAAGGACAAACATTCCACAGGTGGCCACGTACAATATGAAGTTATTCTAAATGCCCTACAAGTCCTGATACTTTTCTTCATGTATGACTTCTTTTGATTGGTCAAGAGGGGCATTTGTTTTCAACTTCAGTTAATCTCAGTCTCGTACAGAAGATTTAAGTGCTCTTGGGTCTTGTATTTTACATTACACTTCTTTATTACTGGCTATAAGACATGGAAAGAAGAAAATCTACTGAAATTACAAATAAGTCTTAGAGTAAAGAACCTGAGTGAACCTGAGATGAAGCAGAAAAGGAAATATCTATCCAGGAACAAGAGCCATAATGGAACATTTATGAAAATCACAGTAAATAATGTACATCACAAGTGAAACTAGCATAAACTCATCTTTGAAGATGGGTTCAAGCTATGAAGGGTGGATTTTTCTTAAAAGATAAAAAGGGTTTTGTCATTTAACATATTTTACAACTGCACTACTATCTACTGACATTGTACAGGGTGTAGCAAAGAAATGTCAGCATCTGAAATGTCTATTAATACAAGCTATGTAACTCCTGGGCCATGTCAGTTGTAAACAGAAGAAGTCTGGCACCTGGATGAATCCCAACAATAAAACACTTGGAATACTTCCAAATGATAGCCATGAAATGCCAGCCTGTTCCACTCTTTCCACTGTGACGTGAATCTGGCATTGATTCAACCCTCTTCAAGCTCCTCCTATTACCAAATGAGTATCAGTTAGCATTAGGACTGCATTTCTATCTTGTCCCTTAGCCCTATGAGGCTTTAGAAACATTTGCCACACACTACACAGTTGCAGACTACTAAAATTTGCTATGAGTTCCTCTCAGGCCTCTTGGACAGCTGTGAAAAATATTCAGAGTACAGAAGACAGAGGCTGAGACAGAAACAGAGCATACTGCTCATCCATGTCAAACAGAATCCAGCCTATTGTCTCTGCAAGAGTGTAGGAGACAGGAGGAGATACATTTGCATTTAACATGTCCTCTAACCTGCTCCCTCTGTCCTTACCATCTCCCAGAAGAACTAAAGCCCTGTAATTCCCAGCAAGTCTCTCTGTTACATAAAGCAAACAGCAACGGTTGTGCACTCAAATATTACAATTTTATAAAAAGCCTGTTGTTTGCCTACTGGGGAGATTCATTAAGGCAGAACATTATGTGATTATGGTTATGATAATTCTGAAACAGTGAAGATTGCAAAATAACAGACGTGAAAGAAAGATGTGGGATTCATATTTCTGAGAATGTGGGGAAAATGGAGGTTGATATTGTAATGCAATACGTTCCAGCTTGGCTGCCCAATCTGTTGCAATATTATTAAACCAACAGCAGGCTTGCCCTGCGTGAACCATGAGTTGTTAGACTGTAGACAATGAATTCTCACTTGCCTTTAGCCAAAAGAAAACCTAACCTGAATTTCAATCTAACCTTCTGAGAACTGGAAAGGAGGACAAACAACTGGGTCATGCGAGGCCATATGTGCACAGACACGTGCGCCTCTTTCAGTTCAGCACTTTTCCCATGTCTATGCTCAGCTAATTTTAAGACTTATCTTAAAAACAATCAAATAAATACCGATTCCAGTTTCTTCAACATCATTTAACACAGGTCAACAATTTTAAGACCCAACTTTAGATGCTCCAAATAGCAATGACAGGTGCAAATACACACTGCGAAGATGTAATGTCAAATGGAAAATACAGTTAACAGTTTACATTAACTCCTAAGACCCCAGGCTCTTTTCAGTTCAGTTATACTTTACTTGCAGGCTATTGGTAAAAGTGCAGCTCCTAGTTCATAAGGCATGCCATATTTATATTATATTGTTGGGTTTTTAGAATATTTAGCATATCACTTTCTGAGAAATGCACATGTCCTTGGGCAGTTCTCAAAATGTCAGACCAAGGGGTTTCACCACATTATAATGGCTCTGTAACACCATTCTGGATGTTCAGATATTTATTAATGCCAAAGGTGCTCATTTTACTACAATGTAGCATTTTCTATTAGATTTGATTACTATTAGTGGAATATGATATGAATTATTTTCTTTTTACATTTTTGTCAGAATACACCATGAAAAGTCCTGTAAGTCGTGACTTTAACTATTTAGAAGCAACTTTTTTAGCAGATTGTGTGAATTTGATTCAGTTTCAGTCAACAGTCTTTGAAATGACTTCAAGGAATTATTTCTAGAACTTCACAGCCTAGTAACAAATGGGCAACATTATTAGAAATTACTGGTAAGTTGTAATAAAATATAACACAAGTTACCTGAGAAATTAATTAAGACACTGTGTTTAGCTTAAATTAGTATTTCAACACAGTTATTTAATTATTTGGTGGTTGTGGTGACTAAAGATATTAGTAATCTATTTATTTAAAGCACTAGTGAAACACTGTATTAATGATTTTGATAAGAGATTTCAGCTCCCCATCATGCTGGCTGGTAAAAATATTCCTATTAAAATGAATATTCCTGCAAAATTTCTATTTACTTAGAAAAAAAATACAAAATACATTTTTTTTATTTACAGAATTATTTCAGATTTTATTTGGAATATGATAAAACCTAGAACTAAGATAATATATTAAAAAGGCCAGGTAGAAGAGGCCTGCACTATTTGCCATGTAACATTTTTGTTCTTTCCTTTTGAACCCAGGCGAGTGAACAACCTGAAAACCCAACATGGGCAGAAATGGAAAATAACTGTTGCTACCCACTGTCGCTTGATGTTTTTTTATTTTCTTTAGTGCCTCTACCATTACATTATGTTAAGTAAAATCCCATTCTAATTGAATCTTAAGATACGGGCTGCTATTACGAAAAGCTTTGAATGGCAAGAAAATTGTTTCCATGCTCCGGTTTGCTCCAACCATCTCGTGCCCTCCATCTCTTTTGGAGGCCTCCTTTGGGATTTGGAAACAGACTGGTATAAGTAACATGAAGGCTCTTTTTGTGAACAGAATTTTTCCTTCCTTTGAGTAGTTACAAAATAGAGTGAATTTGCCACTGTTACAATGATTTTTTTGAGGGGTTTTTTTTAGATTTCTTCAGAAGTCATTATAACTGTTTTTTGCAAATGTACTAAATGGAAACTGTATTCTCTGCTGAGCCTTTGAGAAGAGGTATAATTTCCTTTATCTACAGTTTCTTGATGCATGCTAAATCATCCAGGTAAGTAAACCCCAAAAAGTTGGGGGTTTATCTACAGTTATTTACTTAACCTACAAAACCATCAATGTTGTCTCCAAAATTTACATAGGAATGTGATTTGGAAATGATTATTTCAATGAATTCATTGGAAGGAACGACTGGAAGGAGTACATGCTGCCTCAGTTTGAGCTACACCTAGCCTTATTCAGTATAAGTGTTGCAACATTTTCAAACTTAAAAAAAATGTCTAAAGAAATAGATCCAATACACAAATCCAACATTGGCACTTCTATCTGGTGTTCTTAAATGATTTAAAACAATGATTTTTAAATGAAGGTTCAGTCAGATCCACTTATAACCATAAATTGGTGTTGTGGGAGAAAACAATAGGGATCTCTCTAGAATTAGGCTTAAAGTAGCTACATTTGTCACCTCACGAGCACAGAGATTGAATCTTTTAAATTGGAAGAATTCTTATCCACCATGTTGGCCTGGTGGCTAAAGGAACGTAATGCAACATATTACCTGAGAAACTTAGACTTACTGTCTTGTCTGACCAAGCAGACGGCGTGGAGTAGAGAGAATGAGGACCCGAACGCAAACACAAGGGGATGAGGTGGGTATTAACAAAAGGCCAAAAACACTTCAAAGTAAGAAACAAAGGGATGAACTAAAAACAGTAACAAAAACCTAAACTGGGGGCAGCTAAACTAAAGAACATGAGAAAAATGGAAAACGTGACAAAAACCTTACAACCAGGAACGAGGAGCCTGAAGGAGGGAGCACAGATGAAACACCGGGGATGACATGCAGAGGTAACGCAGACGAACCAACAAGAAAAAGAGGAAAACACACTATAAATACACACAGAAGGAAAAGAGGAAATGGTAAACAGGCAGGGAACACAGCTGAACATAATCAGACAAGACGAGACAGGAGGGAGTAAAATAGAAGACACTGATGCAGGGCACTGGACTGTCAAAGTAAAACAGGAAATACCACCAACATCGAACCAGGAACAAGAGACACAACACAAGGAACACAAGGGAGGCACAGAGACAAAACCTAAAGGCTGGAAAATCACAGAGGTGCTAAATAATAACTAAGGAACAAGGAATACAAAAGACAAAACCATGAAAACCCCACAAAATCCCAGAAAATAAAATAAACAAAACCTTGACACGGAGTCACTGTATGTAGCTTTTCTGATTCACTTGAAAAAAATCTGGAAAGCCTTTGTAGACTATATTAAAACACAAGTGAAACTATCACCTTCCCCTTATTTATATTTCTGTTCATTTACATTCTTACATGTCTCATGTTTCATACATATCTATGTATTGCTATCAAAAAAATGATTTAGTAATAATTATCTATTTTAATTTTTGTTTTGTCCTAGCCTAGAAATCTACTCCGACGAGATAGCAAAGTTTCACAACTGCTGGTTTGTTTTGTTGTTAATGTTATTTTTGGTTTTTTGAGTAGAATAAAAAAATTTTAAAAAGGGAAAAGAAAAAATTAAAAAAAGATAAAGGAAGAAACTTCAAGCTTTAAAAGTAATTGCTTTGTAACCTTTCAGGTAATTACAGCTTTTAAAATGATGTTACCATAAAACTAGCCACTTATAACTAATCTGTAAAGTATTACCAGTGTTCATGAATTCTAAAACTCATTTAGCTTACGTTTCCCTCTTAGTACATCATAGAAATACATCATGAGACTTCTCCTGTGAACCAGCACCAAGCAAGCAAGCGAAGCTTATCACCACATGTGAAAAGATGAGCACCATGCAAGCAATGCAAATTATTCGGTGGGAGGGGGGAGGGGTACAGAAAACACCTGCTGTCTACTTTCTCTATCCAACAGTGGAATTTCACTGAGGATGAGACATAGCTGATAGATTTCTCTTTTCAGCTTAAAATGACACGGGGAAAGCTAAACTAGAACTCTTTTGAACATCATAAATTCCCACAGAGCCGGCAGCATGAGGACACTCCAGGTACAGTGTCTTGTAAGGATGAGCCCAGCAATAAGCCCACAGTGAAACACACTTGTCTGAAGTTGTGTGGAGAGGTTTAGAGGCAGATTTGGTGCAGAGACAATAACATTTTTTTCTCACCTGAATTCCTGATATTCACTTAAATCAGCAGTGACTCTATGGTATTTACAGCAGACCTTTCAGGGTTTCAAGGACACTTCAGCCCAGTGAATGAATTCAGCAACATATTTAGTATTCTCTCTTTTTTTCTTGAATTTTCTTGATGTCAGAGATGCTCATCATAAACACTCTTGGTAATTACTTTTAAATTCTTCCGTGAACAACAATTCTTAAGGGTATATTGGCAAATGTCTCTTACCTTGATATGACGGATGAAACAGGGCGATTGAGTTCATCACATGGAAGAAGGAGAGAAAGAGAGAAAAAGCATCTGTTAGTAAAATTACAATCTACATAGCCTGAGATGAGACACCCACACCAGGTTTTACACAATCTGTCAAGTTAAAGTCACCCTTATTGTGTCTGCACATGTGAACCTTGACAGATTGATAACTCCAAACAGAGCCAGAGAGTAATACACAGGAACATAAAAATATGTCTAATTTTAATGGTGAATGTGGAATGGATTGGGGGGATTTTAGCAAGAAAGAAAACCCAAAGTTGAGAATAGAACTTTTAAAAGAAGTGTCAAGAGTATGATGTAAATTTTCCTTGCAGGAGCTAATTAGGGCATGTTGTGTTTGCATTTTACCAAGACATGCAGAATCTTCTGGTATGAATACTTCCAAACTAGCATCGACCCAATAACAGTCTGATCCCACATGGTTTGTCGGAAAGAACAACAATTCTGGCAAAAGTCTTTGTGTCTATAGGGTATCTCGCTAGGCTAAAGAGAAAAGACTTGGATGTCTGAGACTTATGGAGTGTGGGGGCTTCAATGCTTTTGATTGCCTAGTTTGATGTTGATGACATGCTCAGTGAATGCCCCAGAAGCCATTGTTTTTGCATATACTTAATTTAAAAGCCCATCTCTAATCCAATCCTGCCCAAGTCCATAAGAAAAGGAAAAGAAAATACAAAACACAAATGAGGTCTATGGCTACAACAGAACCTAGATGCAGAGCTCTTGGTCTCATAGTGCAGTGCTGTTTCACTGCATGTTCTGGATACTGATTTTCTTTAGCCTTCATTCATCACAATTACACAAGACATAAGCCCATTCTATCATCATACAACACCACAAACTCACACAGAGACAAACGGCATGCAGAAGGAATTTCTTCACTTTACCAAGCAGATTTTAAAACTTGATGTACTATACGAAGTGAAAAGATTTTCCATGGTTTGACTTCAATCATTTATAATAGACTTTGCATTTCTACTGGGAATTTTTCAAGTTGCACCTTGAGAGTTTTCCCCCCTGATTTTTATTTGATTTCTTCCCTTTGAGTCTAACAGGCAGTTTTCAGGAGTTGGCTTGTAATAAAATGTGAAACTCAAAGGAGATCACTCAACTGGTAGTACATGTAGCAGTACATGATATCCCAGCCCCTATCCAAGATAAGTAGTCATTCTTGCTTTTGTAGCATTTCACAAATACAGAAAGCCGTGACACTGTGACAAAATAATGATTGAATAATAATTGCGTTTGGATTTTTTACACTTGTGAAATTAACCAATTTCTTCCCTTGAGAAACATATCTAAAAACTGATGATGTAGAAAATAATTGCAGAAATGTAAGTAGGTTACCTTTTGCAAAATTGAACCTGGTGCATTCAAACAGCTTCAATTTGCTGGCAACAAAACCCTCTAAAACCAAGTTCGTCATAAATCCTAAAATCAATTTGCATCTGTTAGCCCCGCTTTTATCCATGACAGTGGTGGTTTTTATTGGGTCATCATAAATCAGAGAGCTCTGGTTACTGAAAAGGACGGACACAGTATGCAAATCAGTCCTTTAGACATTCTAATGCACAATGTTAGGAAAAAAAGCACCTGGAAAACTGAATCACCCATTGAATGGGTGGTATACTTGGTGCAAATGAGAAAAGGTAAAGCATGCTTGAATATCATCAACTTAGAGATAAGACTTAAGACTAGCTAATTTATGGCACTTACATTGATATATGATCACAGCACTAAAGAGGAACCCTTCTTTTTTGTGTAATGAGAGGTTTTGAATTTTACAAAGTTATGCCATTTTTATGTTTGCATTCTCACAATACAAATAAACTTCCATTTACTCTACAATGAAGAGCTAATTATATCAGACTTAAGAGAAACTGCACTGATTGTACAGGACAACTCTAAGATGCTCTAAGATGCAGAGAAGATAGAAAGCAAATGCAGCAGGGATAACAGTTGAAGAAGTGTAGTGCTTTAAAAAACAAGGACACAAAGTGTTGAGCAAGAAAAAGCAGAAATTCACAAATAAAACTCACCTACAATAAAGAGATAAAGGTGTACGAAGGCTGCTGAGCAAAAGTGAATTAACATTACTGGCCGGCATTCTCATCATAACAATGAAAATATTGAAAGAAATAATGACGTGCTGAGCTGTAAAGTCTTTTCAACAGTCCAGTGACCAAGTATGCAAGCAATCTGACACAGAGGCACAGCTAATGCTCTGGTTTCATTAAGAACAAATCATGAAAATTCAGAGATTATACAAAATTCACAGTAAACCAATTAGCTCTAGAAAGAAGGGAAAGTTACGCAGCCAATATCAAAACTAACATAGGAAGACAGCAGGTTGCTGTTTTAGCCGCTGGACAAAAGCATGTGTACAAGAGGGCAATCATGGACACAATAAAACACTCAAAGCAGGCTTATTTCTTCAAAGGGAGGCACAGAAATGAAAACAACTGACAGTGTAATAACAAAGAAAGGGCTGGAGCTCGGCGTTTCACACAGCTCACGTGCAAAGGAACGTTGTCTTTGTTCAGGTTGGATGAGGTTATCTGCTTCATCTGTTGTTTCTGCTCTGTGGAATGCACGGACTGAAACCGTTTAATATCCTCTGAATATACCCGGTGTTGCAAATATTATGCTGATGGTTACTTTGAAGTCAGCTTCTGACTTTGCCCAACATCTCCCAGCGAATGTCAGAAGGGTTATGGGGATTGTGGTGTGTATGAAGCTTTCAGTGGCACTTGGCAGAAAAACACACACATATTGTTTATAAGTCTCGCTGGCTGGCTCTCCTCCATGGCTTTGGTTTTGGAGGGAAACACTCCCCTGTGGATATTTGGAATTACATTAGGAATGTGGTCAAAGGTAGCGAGGTTCAAGGGTTCAATTACTGGCTTTTAAGATCAAAGCTATTCTGGGTGTTCAGACTTAAATAATTAAGATATAAACCTGCACCACACTGGCTGACTTTGGAACAGACTTGAGGGCATGCTGAGCGTGCAGTTTATGTAGAAGATACAACATTGCATGAAGATTTAAGGAAGCCAGAAAATACAATTAAGGCTTACATAGATATGTAATTCCTCACTGTAACTCCACAAGAAATTCGGCACCATTTACATAAAGCATAGCACTAAAGCATTTTTCTTTTTTGTAATTTAATGTGTTTTTTTAAACTGCTTTTGTGGGAAAACAAACTCTCCACATGATTAGGAGAACTATGCAAAAACTGTGTATATTGAGATTTATATGCTGTAATTTTGTGAGATTATTCCAATAGATTATAGGTTTTTCAATCATATGAAACAATGCAACTTTTGACTTATACTGACTCTTAACTGACTCCTGCTTTTTCTGATCATTTAGCATTATGAGAAGATCAAATTCAACAACTTAACACAGATAGATCCATATGTTGATTCCATACATGTAACAGCATCAACAAAAGGTATCAGCAGTGAATTTATACCTGCATTTAATTATATTACATCATTTTGTTTACTTGCTCAGAAATGCAGAATGTGGTTTGTAAACCTAAGATTTAATGCCTTGAAGGGTTTATATCATGTGTGACGAGATGTTGTTGGTTTTTTTCAACCTTACTAATTATTTTTTATTTTCACCATTTTCCATCAGTGAGCCCAGGCAGCAGTACCTATGCAGAAATAGCTCTGAAATATAAAAACAGCCAGTTCCCACTGTAGTTGGCAATTCAGTCATCCAACCTCATCAGTCATGTGGTCTCCCGTGCCAACTTAATCACCCATTTACCAGGGAGAAGTGAACTGTGGACAAACAGCATCAATTCCAAAGTGTGGGCAGGATGAATCCCAACATCATGACTTGCCCATCCAGAACCGCCTTATCAAAGGAGATGGATCAACTGCGTCTCAGAGACAAGTCAACATTTTGATGGCTGGTGATAAACTGCTGTTGCTTGTGACATTGAAATATTGTGACTGGTGTGAAATGCAAATTTATCGCTTGCTGGTGTCCTTTCCAGTACAGTTAAATCCTCATGAAAGCCAGGCTAATTCGGAGGCAGAGTCTTGTTAAACGTGTTAACGGGAGTTTTGTGGTTAGCCGAAAATAGGTATTGTGACGGATGCATGGCTCGTCGTAAGTGCTAATGGTGTTTCATCAGCCCACAAAAACACTGCAGTGCACAATTCTGCAGCAATACTCCTAATTGAAATGCTGTGGACCTACCTATTTACACAAATGAACATCTGTTATTTATATAGGCACTGCTGGTAAGCCTCTTCCCACAGGGAGTGACAAATCGAAACTTATAGGTTGCTAAACAGATCTGTTTTGTGTAATAAGGTGGAACTTGTCGTACACACCACCACGCTATCAGGTTTTTTTGTTTTTTTACTAAACTAGCTGAAACACATGACCTTTTAGCTGGGTTAGTATTCACACAGTATTTGTCTCAGGTAAACTCTGGACTTAAATAAATTCCAACAGAATTTGTGTAACCTTAGTGTACAGAATTTATTTCTGCATGTTGTCAGGCAGCATTGGCAATGTGTTTTTGTGATGGCAATACAACAGCCAGACAACTAAAAATCCCTACATTCTAATCAAATATGGGTCTTGGTTAATGTTATATTCTTTCCCTCTGAGATACCTACCTACTGCTCAAGTGCTTTCTTGTTGGACGAAAGAGATGAAGCCTGTTGAAATGCAATGCTTTGACAAAAGGTCCAGACTATTAGCTGTGACATTATGGGGAGCAATGGTGTACCTTTGTGTTTTCCTTTGTCATTTTCCCTTTTGTATTTTTAGTAGTCTGATAAGCAATTAAATATACGTTCAGTTCTCTCCCATTTAGTTAGGCCAGTTTGTTAAGTTAGAGCTTGGTTTTCTTAAGCAGTTTGTTTGACTACTGTTTTGTTTTCAGGGTTCAGTTATTTGTTAAAATTGCCCTTATTTCATTCCTTTGTATTCTGGGCAAAGCTTCATTGTCTTTTTGGCAAAATAACAACACTGCTTTGAATAGTAAGCCGGTGCCTTCCTGTCCTTTGACTGCTCTTCCCCTGACATTTCTTCTTTTACTTTGGTTTGCCACGAACAGCCAACCTTTGCCACTGCATGCTGGGAAATTGTTACTCTCACCCATTTTTGCAAAGATGATCAAATAAACAAGCGGCTGCCTTTTGGCTGAACTGCAACTTTTAGACAACAGAGTTCAGTTCTAATTGACCAAATATTAGAGGTCCAAAGAACTTGTATATGTATTTCAGTACATGCTGCTGTTGCAAAACAACAGAAGAACACGGAGCCCTACTGTAGTTCTTCTGTCACTCTATTTGTGTATGTCACAGCAGACCTTTTCTTCAGCACGCATACGTGATGGAAAGGTCACTATACACCCAATTAGCTGTGACATTTCCAATTATGATTCCTGATGACAGGTAACAACAGTTTCACTAGGCCAGGGGATCACTTAATCCAGAGTTGGCAAAAGTATTTGGGAACAGGTCATCCATCAGGGGACTACATTTATCTAGTAGCTGGGGATAACTGAAGAATAGTTAAGCTCTTAATCATGCGTGTCAAATGTACAATAGACTAAGGGTAAATGCAGCAGAAAGAGGCAGCTCTCACTGTAAGCTTTCTTTTTTAACCTCTTGGGAGTAACACAAAAGCAGAAACAAAAACAACAAGATGTGATTGCCATTTTAAACATTGCTGTGAAAAAACAGCTGGTATAGGCTCTGCCATTCTTGTGTGGATTCCCTTCACCACCTGCTAAAGCAAGATAAATTTCACAACCAATGAGCAGCCACTTAGGTTCACAATGCAGTAAGGGATGAAAGCAATGATGTATGTGTACTAAGCTGCAGAGAATGAAACTCACCACTGGCAAGCACAGTTCACCCCTGAAGAAACGAATTTGAGGATCACTGACAAAAAAGGGAAAGATATTCTTTGCAGCAAAATTATTTTATGTGGTCTAAGCGCTGGCACAAACACACGCTAGTGTAACAGTTGGATGTTTGGGATATTCACCGTTGGCTGTTTCTCTGGATTTCCGACATGCCCTGCTGATTTGGGACCGGTGCCCAAAAGCTTTGAGTTCATTCCTCCTTAAAGGTCTCTGAAGTGAAGCATGTTCACATCCTGGTTGCACTCTGGACTTCACAGTGTGAGGCATAAGAAATCACATAAGGAAACTTGTTTTTCGGCTGTGTTTTACCTCTTCATCCACCCTGCACAGCCGTTCAAGTGGACAAGTCCTCACAGAGAGAAGTACTGACCAATACAAATCAATCAACTCAAGCATTAAAAAGTCTCAGGAAAAATGAGCATGTCCCACCTTGCTGACAGGCTTACTAGAGCTTTGCATAGTCAGAGCTGAAGAACATCTTTCAGTGTCTTTCTGTATTCATTTCCAGCATTCCAGCTGCAGCGGTGGCCCAAATGTCACTGCTTCCCAAGTGAAACATTAAAGAGAGAACAAACACATAGATTCTCATGGCAAACATATTTGTCATGGGAACAAATTTATCTTGTGTGGCATTTGGTGTGTAAATCGTGACACTTTGGAGACCTACAAAGGGCTAAATTATCGTTCAACCAACCCCAGACTACGTTTGCTCCACCCCAGTGGAGTGAGTTTCACTGAAAGGTGCTGAGGAGTCGTAGGAAAAACAAACTAAACTGTGGCACAAGCAATCGTATCAAAGTTTTTTCGCCACGCCAACATAATTGGCGATTAATTTGAGTTGGAGATTCGTTGTTTTGATAAAGTGGAGGAGATGCCATGCACATTGCAGATGGTACTTTAGGCTATTTCATATCTGGACTTCCAAGGAGCATTCCAAGCATGAAGGGGGTTTCACACTATGGGCGAGAGCCCTGTGAAACATGTATCACTGCAAAATTCGCCAGACTACCTTAGAGGGGTTTATGGCTCAATTTTAACTGGGTATAATTTCTCCTTACATAGAGTCACAGTTGATTTTGATTGCACCTAATACTATAAAGGATTTCAGTATCTTTTAAGTTTAACAATCTATTACCCAACAGAGCAATTTTCCCCATGGCACGAAAATAGAAAATAGATAGAAATTACGGTTTATAATTAGAATATAATTTATTAAATAATCTATCACTTCTTATTATATGGACAGATCATATTTCACTAAGCTTTGAAGTGGAGTGAAGATTTCTGCAGTTTCACTCCTGCTCTGTTCTCTGTCTGAGACTTTGAGTCTGACACTGGGCACCTGTTAAGCCAAATACCAGAGTTTAAGCTTACGACACATTAAACTGTACACCAACTTAAACAGGCTTGTGAATCTGACTCTTGGGTCACTGGGTAAAAGGAGACACTATCTATGTGATTAATTTGTAGCTTCTCATGGGAGGTGCTAAACGTGCCATAGGTCAAAGGAGAGATGACAAGTGGGGCCATTGTCTTGCCCCTGAAATGACCAAGGCTTCTTTTGTACTGCTTTCCCAGAGATTGTTGGCGCCCTTCTGCACCGCAGGTTTCCATACTGACCTCCAGACAACCTCTCATCCTCCAGGCTCATAGGGAGTCTTTTACATGGCTGCCTCTTAATTCAATGCCAGCTGAACAAGAGTGAATGAAGGGGGTTTCATGCCATGAGAAGCTCTCGCATGCTGTTTGACAATGCTCTGTCAGGAAAATTTGTCAGGACAATGAGGTTAAGTGTGGCGAGTGCTATCGGCCATGGGAACTTTGTTCTCTTCTCGGGTGTCTTGATTTGTTATTGTTTCATAATGCCTTCAAGAAGGGGAAGACTTTGAAAGTATGCCTCAGGGAGTCTTTTCTAACAGAATACTCACTCTTCAGAAGTCGACATGGAGATTATGGTTACATTGCTGCGACTTGGTCTTAAAATCTATTTCTTAACTAAACACTTTAAGATAACAAACAGAATAAGGCACCGATTTTCGACATGAATAATTCAAGGGGAACACTCCCCTGTGTATGAGGGCTAAAAATATTACAGCTTTCCTAAAAGATTTCCAGACAGAAACCAAGGATCCAGCTCATTAGAAATGAGTCACTGTGAAAGGGTTTTCATTTTATCCAGTGAGGAAATCTTTAAATGTAATCACCAATATACTAAAATCCCATTTATGTCCCATATTTTACACAGGGCAATCCAGTTTGACTCTATCAAGGTGCTTCCAGAGGAATAAGCATTTCTATCTTTTTTTGTGTGTAATACCTTTGCAATTCATTCACCTCCCAAATTTCATAAAGCCTACACTACATACTTTCTCTGGTTGGCCATTCAAATGGACAAGTAAAGAAATCTAATATTATCTCACAAATCCAATGTGATCCTACTATAATAATGAAGCATCTGTGCTTCCAAACATCAAAGGAGGTCAAAATGCCAAGGCTGCATATGGAAGAATGCTTAGGCTGCCCTGAGATGAACCATCACAACAATGGGCCAAAAATATAAAAGCCAGACTCATGTTGTAATAAATCTGAATCTTAACTTTGGATTTTTACATCGACTACAAAGAAAACTCGGACGAACAGACGCACGAATGTGGAATTTTCTACCTATTTCAATATTTAGGATGAAATGCTGTCTGTGCTTGACTGGCCAAATGACATTCAGTTGACATTTGGTTAGCAAATAGGATTTATGGTAGTGCATTTGTGTCTGTTCGCGTAGGCATTTGTCAGCCCAGAGTGCTGGATTATGGATGTGGAACCAACGTAGATGTGCTTGAGTGAAATACTCCAAAAATCAACAGCACTTACTGTAGCTCAGCTTGAATAATGCTGTCCATAGGCTGAATGCTAACGTGAGCTGGGATAGGAAAGTGAGCAACCACTGAGTTTGACACACAGACAGCATCTAAGATCCCAAAAACAGCATGATAAGCATGGACGGTAGCTGATTTTCATTGTTTTGTTTTTTTAACAATTCCCATCTTTGTATGAGTTAACCTCACTCTTTTCCAAGCAACAACAAGCAAGAGTAGCCAGTGGACCAGTTGTTTGTGACACTGCCCCCTGGTGACAGTAAACGGCCTCAACATATAGACAACTATCTGCAAACCTGACCAAAGGCACCTGAAAGGACCGATGTCTTTGTATCATAACCCCTCCGCCACACTCAACCTCTCCTTACCAAGCCAGCCCCGGCCAATTCTACAGGTCAAGTCAAGCAGACATTCATTTTATTTCAACAGGCTCATATGTTAAACTATTCACACTATAAATTCTCCCAGGCATTTAATCTCCAAGGAGTCTGTCATGCACAGCATCAAAACCACGACTTTTGGGATCTGGTGCAAGAATTACATTTTTCAGACCCTCTTAAGTATACACAGCTGTAAAGCTTTAGAGGAGGGTGAAGAAAATGTAAAATATCTTAGCAAACAATACCCCGTAGCTGGAAAATAGGAGTATCTGTATTTTATCTGAACCGTGGCTCGAGAACAGTGGTTTCAGTGAGAGCAGACGGTGACTACAGTATGGGAGTGTGTACATCAAAGCCAAGGGTGCATAATCTTTTCATCAACTCGAGCTGGTACCGAGAGTGGTCACAGCTGGTTTCTATATCAGAGAGCTGTTGAAGCCACAATACAGAAGCGAAGGCATTTTTATTAAACAGCTTTGTGCTTCTCGGTGAATTTTGCATTCAAGTTGGTGTGCCTCTTTCAATATACATGTAAATCATTACAATGTGCATAATCGTGCTCCTGACAACAACAAAAGCCTTTGGATGATATATAAATAGATATCTGTTCATTTGCTCTGTTAAGGTTGGTGTGACAGTATTTGCTAAGCTTTTATGCACTCTGATCAAAGTGTGACAACGCAGCACACAGAGACACACACACACTCTCAGCCCAGTTGCTGAGGAATAGTCATATCTCTTGATGCTTATGCAAAATATGAATGCCCAGAGTGCAAAACTTCCTGTAGCGCAATGTCACACTGGATGCAAAGAGCTGGATGCTTAAAATGTAATGTGTCTAGTTGTTCGTTAAGAGAAAATAGTTCAATTCTTAACAGATGTTGGTCTGCTGTTTGATATTTCAGGAACAACTAATCTCCATCTTTGCACCAACACCATATGCGCACAAAAAAAAAAAAATCTATACAGCTGGCTGGCAATAACTTTGTTTTTAATGTCAGCTTGTGGCTCGTGATATTAAAAACAAATGGAGTGGGATTTTCATTTTCATTTTCTTAATGCCGGTCTAAATGAGCACATCATGGATGAGTTATTAATAAAAGCTTCTCTCTGTCGGGGTCGTGATGCCTGTCATTGTAAAACATTATTGGTTTTAGTTTATTCATTAAAAATGCAGGAGACAGCAGGGGAAACGCACCATGTGCAGGATTTGAAACCTTTTTATCCCCTGTGCACCCTTTGATTTTATTGTGGAACAAACAGATCCAAGTGGAAATCCCATGAGATCTAAAAGATAAATATAAACTTGGTCTCTCAGTGGCTACCAAAAATACAAAAATAACCTAAAATCATACGGTACATAGGTGCAACCTATTTTTCCATTTTGGGGCATCAGTTCTGATAACGAGTAGCTGCATGATCAGACAGGATGCTGTCGTCATACAGCCATGCCAAATTAATATTGAGTACCTTTGCAAGAAGAACACATGGTTGTAAAGGTAGGCAGGGACATTATAGCTCATGTGCATGAGCAACTCTCAAATTAGGAGAATTCTGTGGTAGCCCAAAAGGTGGTTGCACCACCCGTGATCTGGCAACATGATATTTTTACTGTCTACATAGTATCGAGTTCCCAGCAGATCAACGGTGTGTTAGCAAGCATACCTACTCATTATTGTAGTAAAGCTGAGTTAAGTATGTGTAACTTTTTTTGTTTGACTTACTGTGGCCATAACTCAAACTGGCATTTGTTCAGTGCTTTGTTGGGAAAAACCTGGGATGACATCATGTGGTCACCTTTGACCGATCCCAAAATAAATGACGCAATGTTGTGTGTTCTAGCAGAGGTATAATTTGAAGGGAGAAAAAGCTTTTTAAATCTTATTTTGGCCAAAGTTACCAAACCGGTTTTTCTTGTGATTCTATACATGCCATTTTTATATCACTATGACCACTCAAATTACAGATACGGGTAACCACCAGATCATTTAGATAGGGACCCACATAACTACTTAGTAGCATTCCCAAGATGGCTGCTAAATGATGAGACCAAACAAAATAGTTGTTGTTAATTCAACATCATTATCGTAATCTTCCTCCTACACACACACACCAAACAGATTAGGAAATATTAACAGGAATCTTTTTGTCTCTATGCTATGTAAAACGTTTGGAAAGGGACTGTTCCTGCTTATAAATCCAGCTTTAAAGGAAATGAAAAACATTTTGTTTTTGAGTTTTAATCCTAAAATCACATTGGAATAAATAGAAATCCAATGTTATTTTTAGACTAAATATGGTATGGTCTTGCTCATGAGAAAATAAGATTTTCTTTCATAAGAAATGTGATGGATTGGTAAGGAAATAAATATAAAACTACATGGATATAACTTGTTTTGGCCCTAGGGGATGTGGGGAGGGCCTTATTCACACAATGTGCCTCAGGTTCATATTCTCCCTCGGGGGCCCACGTGGGGATATAAATTAGAGGGACGTCAACCATAAAGCACCCTCTTAAAAGGGAGTGTGGCTGATGCAGCTGGCCCTTTTTGTTACAAACAGGCAAATGCAACCATATATGGAGCCTTGCTCCTTGGGCAAACAATATATAACTAAGCCTTAAGGCTAAATTTCCCTTTTGGTAAAGGGTCAAAGCAACGTTCAAGACAAAATATGAATCACTGTAAAACAAATTTGCACTGATTCTCGCAATTTTGTTCCATTTAATGTTTGTCTTATATATATTGCCTATACCGCCAAATGGCAGGAAGCATTTTAGAACATCGTATAACCTATAAGGCAATTGCTCAGATGGGCCTTTAATTCTGTTATGGCAGCAGCTCAGGTTTTCCCTACTCTGGATTCAGTTACTAGCAGTAAGAGCAAATGTGTCTAGCAGCTGGTAGCATATGGGATCTCTCTCCTTCGCCGCTTGCATAGGATAAGAGCACAAAGACGCCAGCAGTGCACAGCTGTCTAGACAAAGGCAGGCAAAAGTTGGAGGGAAAAGGGGAAGACCGTAAATGTACTTCGCCCAGACACCCTAAAAATTTGATACATTATGGTCCTTGTTGAGGATATTTGCATATGTGACTCTCATTCAGTCTGGGAGGCTTTGAGCTATAGCAAGTTCAGTAAGCTCTACAGAGAGTTCTCTGAACCTATGTGCAAGCATAAGACCAAAAAATGTAACCTTACTCCGCAACACATGTTTCTAGGCTTCCTTCTGTACAGGGGGGCTGACGGATTGGATGAGGATGGGGGAGTGAAGCTAGACTGTGTGAACAACAACATCACACTTAAAAGAGAATAGCAAAACACTGGCCTGGCTACTAAGTATGTAATCCAAAAACAGCAACCCCCCAGCAGTAACTATAGAACAGCATGTTCTCCACTGACAGAAAAAAAATAATGAGATGGGGGGAAAAGGTGCAGATCTATTTTTTGCAAAGTGTTGCTGAGTACAAAGGCAGAATATGTTGAGTGGAGGCCTACTGCATATTCAAAAGGTCAATATTTAAGATTTCTATTGGTCTTAATGCACAGTGTGATCAGGGATGTTGATCAATAGCTATGAAATAGATAGTGAAATTACTGGAGTACAAACCTCATATCAAGCCCTGTGAGTACATTCTGCTTTAGTGTTCAAACTCAATTACCCGAGGCTCTTATCCACATGTAGTCTGCACCACCATTTTGATCCTATTAGTTATGGACTTTGAGTGCTTTTCATTTTGTTCTTCACAAGGCAGAGAGAAAAGTAAACAACAGTAAAGAGTATATGAAAGATCAATGGCCACAACAACTATTAAAAATAAAAAAAAAAGTGATTTTTACTTTTACTCAATACCTTCACAAAGTGACTCAACGGTCCAGACAGTGAAGTGGATAATCCATCCAGCCAGTTTATCTCATTAGCACAGAAATGCTGAAGACAACAAAACATCCACCTGTGTGTCTGCGAGTGCATGTGTGTGTGTGAGAGGGTATATGTATATGTATATATATCTGTATAAGCATTAAACGAATAGCCCATATGCAGGCCTATTTTAAGCTCCTACAGTTTCATCTATCAGATTTAATTACTTTCCCACAGCTGAGGGAAATCATAACAATCTAAATTTGGGATGGCGAAAATGAGTATTGTCAGCTCATTTTGTTTTAGCTGTCCTCTGGGCTCAGAGTCATTTTCACTGCTTATCGTGTGCTCTATCAGCCCCCAGTCATTGGGAAACGGCACGCTAGGAGCCAGCTAGGGTTCCTTCGCTTTGTTCTTGGAGCCAAGTGGTGGAAAGGAAACACTTGAATCATCTGCTTGTCTTCATTAGTGTAGAAGAGGAATGATCTTGTTTCCCTTTAAAGTGTGAAAAGCAGTCATGCAATCTCGCTGACATGTACTATAGATGACCAGTGTGGAGAGATCATACGGACCTAAAAAAAAGAATATTTGCACATCAAGAGAAAATAATCAAAAAGTCCTGCAGTTCCCTGGTGCAGACAGAGATTGAAGACTGAGGCTCTGCAGTTATTTTTTTTTTAAGCAAGGGTCATTTGTAATACTACACAGTGAAAGATGATCTTATTTTTGGTAAAGCTATAAGTCCAGCTTATTGATTTATGAAACAACCCTTCACACTATGGTTTCTGACGTTACTTTTCTCAAATACCTACTTTATCCACCAGTGAGAACTAAAAACCTGTGAGCTTTTTGCCTTCTAAGCTCAGCACTCTGAAGAATCGCTTAGCTAAACTGTAAATACTTCTAAAATCGTGCTAATGCGCTCACAGTTGCGAGTTCATTGGATTTCGTTCAGTGGGTTTTTACTGTGTGAGACTCACATTAAGGTGAACATATTTAATATAGCACAAAATCTTTGGCTTAACTGCGTATCCACATGTCCACTATCTAGAGACGTTCTCTGATGACTCTAACATTGTTGGCTTCGTCACAGATGAGGATGAGGATAGTGCAGACAGCTAACCCCGGCGTTTGTGGACTGGTGCCCGCGTAACCGCCTCCAGATCAGTTTTGGATAAACCAAAGAACCTACTATGCGAACATCTGAAGCGTTCATCTGAAGACTGAAATGAATAAACTCATCTGGTCAGACAATTCAAGCGCACTTTATAAGAAAGGACAGGGGAGACTGCTCAGGAGACTCAGGTTCTGCAGACAGGTAGAGACTGAACAGAGATAAAGGTAAAGAAGGGTAACTCTGTACTGAGATGCCCTTTCGATGCAATGGAGGTGATGAGCGAGAGGCAAATGATGGACGAAACTTCCCACAGCATGGCATGGCACAGTGACATCACTGAGTATTTCCTTTAGTAATAGGCTGCTTCTACCACAGTGTCCAAAGAGGAGGCACAACAAATCATTCCTTTCTGCTGTAGCCAGACTAAACATTCAACATTGCCCTGCACACGACTCTCAGTCCCCATCACTCACATGTTTTCCAAAATCACAAACTTAGTCAACAATGCTACCTGCAAAAATAGCTATGCATTTATCTATATTTCATCATATCTCATTTCACAGTGCATCTTAAATTTGTGCAGGCATCCCGAGTCACATTCTAAACATCAGTTTATGTGCCACAAGAGTTTTCTATGGAAATGAGCTGGACAGATTTATGCAGAAAGTATATTTTGCGCTGTCCAACTTCAAGTATAGTTCAGGTAACTTTTACACTTAAAAACACACAGACCTTTGCAGGAATTCAGGTGTACTCAGTGCCAGGCATAAGCCGCCCTGGGGAACTACTGTCACTGCTGACATCCAGCATTTATTTCTTATCTGTCAAGATCAATATCTGTAAAGATTCTTGAAAGTATGCACCTGAGACATAAACAGAATTCTCTATTGTTTGCAGTATATCCAGCAGAAGGTTTTTAGAAATGTCTCACTTGTGTGTGTGCGTGTGTGCGTGTGTGTGTGTGTGTGTGTGTGTGTGTGAGTGTGTGTGTGTGTGTGTGTGTGTGTGTGTGTGAGAGAGAGAGGTATTTTCATTTTCAAATTCTTGAAGGTTCCTCTGCAATAATGGGTACCAACAAAAATTATACATAAAGAAAAACCTTGTGGAAGATAACAAAAGTAAGAACGTCCATACAGAGAAAGTGGAGCTGAATAAATGAACATTTTGGAAATGTTTAACAATGGTCTGCATCAGTCCTTCAGTCATTTTAAACGAGAAAAATGAGATTTCAGAAAAAATGCACACTACTCTCATTCATCAAATAAAAAAAATATATATATATATACACATATATATAATTTTCTGGTTTAAAAAAAAATGTAATCAGTTTTTTTTTAAGTTGTATTTTTCCCCTATAGAAGAGGTAAGTCAAAATTTTGAGTTATTATCCCAGAATTTTTGTCTATTATGTCAAATTTAGAGTTTGGTATTTATCTACTTTCTTCTTTTTCCCCTCTTCCTCAACCAGCTGCAGTGAAAGGCTGCCCCTCCCTCAGCCTGGTTCTGCTGGAGGTTTCTGTGAATTGGCACTAGATTAACGAAACTGAATACAAATTAATTAGGCATTTCGAAATTTTGAGTTGTTACAGAGTAACTCAAAATTTTGAGATAGACAAGTCGACGTTTCAAGTTATTGAGTCAGAATTTCTAGATAGCAACCCCGAATTTTGACTTAAGGAAAGAACTTTTTTCAGTGATGAAAACAAGCATTCATACAATCCAGTACTACAATTAAAATGTAGAGATTTTATCTGGGCTTCCCACAAAGATACAAAGTGTCCTACCAGTGGGAAATAGTACCCTAAAGAATGCCCCTTTTTTGGCCATAGAAAAAAAGTGATGTCCAGTACATTCCTTATTCCATCACTGTAATTTTTGCATTTGATATTTTTCCAGTTGTTTCTGGTAAACAGGTGCTACCTTTTATGATCTTAGCTAATAGTAGGTTTGTTGAAATGCAATATTAATTAAATACTAATCTTCATATCTAATTTTTGTAAAGAGAAAAAGGCTCCCTGTGCTGCTTACAGTGTATTTTGAAAACTTCTATTAACATGTAGTCCTGAAGCAAAGTCTAGTGGTCATAAAACATGCATGCATAGCAGATTAAGACCTGTTAATCAAAACTGCAATAGTCTAATCAAAAATTAATATGATAAATATTGGCAGTTGGGCTTAAACGACAGGTTGGCGGGTTATGGGAGGCTCTGCTTTTTTGCTGATCTGCAAGCTTAAATGGAATGATTGTGGCCGTCACTACCTCCATAAGCCGGGCAAGAATGATGCAGTTTTCAAGGTCATCTTTTTCTCAGATCTCCTCGTGCAAAGCACAGCCTTCTGTAAATGAAGTCTGTAAGTCACTACAGCAATATAGAAAAAAGCACTGGGGAAGCAAATATTGATGGTTTGTTGTGCCCTCACTCTGAAAATTCAAATATAGCTCAAACATTAGGACGCCCAGCAGACAATTTTCTGTGCACAGACATACTGTTTCTGAAAGCGAAATACGGCCACTCTTAAAGCTCATTTTGAAAAGAGCCACCAATTTCTGCCCTTCAAAAGACATTTCCTGCTCCTACAGATATAGCGGCAGATAAATTAAATTTCAGCATGAGGGCAACTGTCTCTTTCTTCCTGTTTCTATTTGACTACACTGTATGAGCGGCTGATTACCTGCCATCTGTTCTTATGGCAGCACCGACTCAGACTGAACATTATCATCATAATTATTTTTACCTGAATCCATGGCATTATCTGCAATAAGCCGAAATGTCTCGCCACTGGCCTTCTCCTGACAGCTAATTAATAGGACTACATACATTTCTCTGAAACGCACCTCATTCAGAAACTCCGCTGTGCTTTCTAGACTGTTGAGTACTGATGCTGAAATGCCCAAACCCTGCTGACAGTCACTTGCAAAATAGAACACAATTTGTAAGTGGTAAAGTAAAGTTGGCTCCCTTCAATTATTTAAAAGACCCGGGGGAGTGTTCGAAAACTTTCACAGAGCACTTGCAGAGATCTTTGTGACTGAAACTTTCAAGCCACTAGTTTCAGTTCAGGAATAGTTCAGCAGTGTTGTCACATTGTGACACATTCAGGGAGCCGTAGGTAGGAATTTCTTTATCTGTTTGGAGATGACGCTAGCTGCAGTGGGTAGGATGTTTTTCTGCTAAACAGTTGCACTGGCCGAGCAATAGACACTGTGGTGCAGTTCAGTGGAATAAAAAAAATATACTACCTATGAAAATAAACGAAAACCTGCTCAGCATGGGATTTTTGGAAGAAAACGACTATGCAGCTGCCTCCTCCAAGCCCTCTTCTGTTTCACAGGTCATGGCCATTTATGGGATAGAAATTGTCTGGCGGTGCAAAGGCTGAGTGAGAGAGAGGAAGACGTAGTGCTTCCTTAATAGCTCCCAGCCAATAAACACATAAATAAACATTATAGCAGCAGATAGTTTTACAGGCACAGGTGGTGAAAGGTTGGTTAAGTGGCACAGAAAGCTAGTAAAACGCCAAGAGTCTGGCCTTTAATCAAGTTTTTGTTGGGCTCTCAGCAGAGATCTGATTAGATGCAGACACAAGGCTCCCAATAACGATTGTGGGTGGGACTGGGCGCCTCAAGTTTCAAGCTCACCCCCCAACCACTAACTCTCCCACCCCATAACTCTTCGAGGTACAGACACAAGATAGAAGCTGAGCAGATTCACAAACACATTGATTTCCAACCGTTTGCCTGGATGCACCATATGGCGCAGGCTATCAGCGTGGCTTCTGCCAACCTCACAGTACACACTCATAAGTAAACAGAGCAAGCTGATTGGCTCATTTTCCCTGCTGTCATCAAGATATTCAGCACCGTCTTTCCACAGAACCCACAGAAATCCAATAATTGCAAGGTCAAGAGTTGCACGATGGAGCACAAACTGGTCGTTCTGTCTATTAAATCTATATATTAAACAAGGAGATAAGGAGAATTCCCTCACTCATCTCTCTCTGACTGACAAATTTAGATTAGAATCACAAGAAAGCTTACTGAGATGACTTGATTGTCTAAAAACACCACAAACAAACAGAAAAGTAAAAAATGTAACAACAGCTTTTTTACATAGTTTTCTTCGGGGTTCGCAGTTACTGGGAAGAAACAAAAAAGAAGATATGGCAAATACAGTTATTAATCTCTGTTGGTCTGATGAATGTTGATTATATTCACAAGGATGCTGTCTGACAAAGAAGCATTAGGTGCTTCATGTTTGTCCGGCAGGATTGAAGCTTAATACAAGGTTGCTCCTCTTCACTTAAAGTAAATCCTTATTCATTTGTCAAAATAATCAAAGATTAAGACGGGAATTGTAAGATACCAAACATTTCAATCCGATGGGAGATTTCTGACAGTTCTAAGTACCATTCAAATTGAATAGCATCAACCCAAGAGGACATGACTTGCAGACTACTTGAATAAGGCTTTCTGTGTGTTTTCGCATTTCATTTGTCACATCTAAATTTCAATAAAAATGTTGAAACGGAAGAAGCTCCCGGGGCACACGGGGCGAAATGAGCACAGTGGTATGACAGTAAGCGAGTAATTTCTCACCACCACCAAGTTTCTTTGTTTTGTCACAGATAATGAGAAAAATCAAACAACAAGAACGAAACATATTTTCTTTAACCTTTCTCTTGTTTTTCTTCTTTATCGGCAGGTTCAGGTTAACACTGCACATTATGCTAATCTTCTGTGTAGTGCCAAATTATCACTGTGTAACACACAATATCTGTTTTGCCCTCAGATGCGATGGACTGTTTAAAAGATAGCGAGAGACAAAAAGACTAACCACCTGTAGGTTTTTTCTTCTCTTTTTTTTACATTTAGCATTTTATGTAGCAACTTTTACAGAAACACTGAACAAGGTCTCAGTTTATATTCTGTTCTTCTCTGGTATCTTCTAACATTAGTTTGAATCAATTCTGATTAAGCAGCTGTATATAAGCTTCTGTTAGGTCCCCCTGGCATCTTTTTTTCTCATTAGCCTGGTATTATCCTCTATGCAATTAAAGCCTTCAGCCATCCTCATCCAAAACTGCTTCATAATGACAGCCTTCCCTGCTCAATTCACTCTGGCCGGTGTCATATGGGGGCAAATACCTTGCTGTGCAACAACTTCACCATAGTAGTACAGGGCCCTATTTGAAAACCCTGATACCGTTAACCCACTTATGAAGAAAAGGTTTGAATTGCATATTGTATCTAAAATGTGACAGTTTATATACAATCTAAAAACAGTATGACTGTTTATTTTATGCCAGGTAAAAATCAATCCCCGGTCAGGAGTGTGTAAACACACTGATGGATGTATTGGGCATAGACTGGGGTTCAATAACTTGCTAAAGGACACCTCAATATACAGATTGGAGGAGCCACCGTTGGATTAACGGATGACCTTTAATTTATGAGGCACGGCTACTGGTTTAGCTGTGTAAAGCATATACTTGTCGTGCACATAGTAGATGTGCAAATGTTTCACAATAATTCAATTCAATTCAATTGTATTTATATAGCGCCAAATAACAACAACAGTCGCCTCAAGGCGCTTTATATTGTAACATTGACCCTACAGTAATACATACAGAGAAAAAAACAACGATCATATGACGCCCTATGAGCAAGCACTTTGGCGACAGTGGGAAGGAAAATCTCCCTTTTAACAGGAAGAAACCTCCGGCAGAACCAGGCTCAGGGAGGGGCGGGGCCATCTGCTGCGACCGGTTGGGGTGAGAGAAGGAAGACAGGATAAAAGACATGCTGTGGAAGAGAGACAGAGATTAATAACAAGTGTGATTCAGTACAGAGAGGTCTGTTAACACATAGTGAGTGAGAAAGGTGACTGAAGAAGAAATACATCATGGGAATCCACCAGCAGCTTACACCTATTCTGAAAGGGAAACTGTGTCCAGATGAAACTTTTATTTTCAACTATTTTATTCTTTTCCTTTACAGAAAAAAGTAACTAATGAAAAAAATAACATTCATTGCCTGAATGTCTTATCAGTCACAAAAGTTAAACCCCAACATCAGACTTTTCTTTCCCATCTGGTAATAAAAAGCTACGAGTGCTGCTCAAATATGTCATTGTATGCACTTTGCATCAACTTCCAAACCATATTCTCTGCTGCACTGACTTTTTTATGCTCATGTGTTACTTTTAGCAACAGTTTCAACTTGTTGTCAGTTCAGCCAAAGTAATTTCTGGGCTTCCATTTTACTGTTGCTGTTTTAAAAAAAACAAATTCTACTATTTGTATGTACTGTTAGTTTTTCGGCTTCTATTTATCTTATTTATTTCTTATTTATCTGCTGCAATAGGGATACCAAAATCTTGCATGAACGTGGATGCTAAGAGTCAACAATAAACATTAAAAAAGGATCGAGAGCCAATTATGTGACGGATTCCAACAATAGAAAGAAACACAAAGTTTTGTATATACTAAGTACCAATGCTTTCACTAAAGAGGCTCTAAAGAAAACCAAATGAAGGAAATTTCAACACTTGATAATGAACATGGACTTTAGTCTTAAAGATGACTGGAACTATCTAAGAATGCCCCACACTTACATCAGCTGAGCTCTAATTTATTGAGACGAAAGTCCCTTTCGTCTCAATAAATTTAACAGCTTTCTGTGTGTCACAGTATAAAACCCCAGATGGGCAACTTTGTGACAACTCAGCCTCAGTGGCGGTCAGACAGAATTTAAGTTTCAGCACATTAGAAGTGCCAGGGGATTATAATCATAGTAAAACAATTAACACATAAGCTCACACAAAAAAAGTAGAATGTTGTTTACAGTATGCAATTTGACATTACATGTTCACCATCTGTGAGTTAAAACTATGAGATTTTTGCTATTACAAGTCTTATGATGGCATGCTCCATATTTATTTGCAAAAATGTGTTTGCTGTTCTTCCCACTGATGCGGTTAACATTTTCTAACATGTTCTGTACTTCAGGCTCCACACAACTCCTAGACTCACCTACATTTCATTTGACCCCTTTCTGCAGCCCCGATCGCCCATCTTCTTAACGTTGTAATTGTAGCTATACTGGGATAGATTTGAGAACGACAGACCATACGGGGGAGTGCATGCAGTGTGGTCATCTTTGAAAAATGGGGCTCAGCCATGAATAATCTAAGGCTTTTCAGAATGTTGACAACATTTTGGAATGTTGTTTTGACCGACAGCTGGGGATGGGTGTGCCAGACGTATGGGAGTGCCTTGGAAATGATCCTGATCTCTTTCGGGTAGGGGAGTCATTATCGAGCCATGGCTAGATAAGAGGTAAGTCTGGCTACTTGGTGGGCAGTGCGGTAAGTGTGTGTTTCAGGGGGGTTGTTAGACTCGACCTGCTCAGTACGCGGGCGACAGATGGAAGGGAATGCCATGTGCCACAAGCAACGGACACAATCCTTCACAGCTGTCCAATAGGGCGAGGGCGTGCAAAAATAGCAGGCCGGGCCCATAACAGCTCACTGTGGGTATGTGGGATGAGGAGTAAACATTGTCATCGCTCACTTTCCGCCAGGGTTTGCTCAGTGCTGTGCCGCAGCTGATTAGACAGGCCTCTGAACACTTCCACACAGGCAGGAGGTGGGACTGGAGACCCCCTACCTGAGCACCTCAGGTTGTCTGCCTTTAAAAAGCACTATCTCTTCCTTCTATTTTCTCCCCAGAAGCACAGCCCCAACAACCACGCCTCCTTATCACCCACTGTGAACTATTCACCAATAAAAAAAAAGATGTAACTTGAACACAGGCTGTAGAGGATAATACCATCTCTTCAGTTGAACACTTAATAAAACAGAGGAACCGGCAGAAGAAAGATATAATATAACTGAATGAACATCTGAAGGAGAATTTGGTGAACAAGATTGTGAATTTGAGTCATTCAGGTTTCATCTTATCAAAATATAAAGTCAATAATTAGTGTAACAATGTACAAATTGCTTGGTCTTGTATTCAAAAACAGTCAATATGTGATTGAAGTGCAGACTTTCAGCTTTATTTAACTGGATTTTACAAAAATGCTGCAGTTACTGTTTAGCCATCTTCAGTGGCTGAAAATTAATTGTCAGTCAGATGACTGACAAGCAGTTTCATTGCCAGATGAGGCCTGTTACCTTGTTATTTCATGACAAATGAGGCAGACATTGTATTGGAAGCTCATCCAAGCTGTTTAATAGCCTTTCACTATAACTTTAAAGAGATATCAACACAAGCCAGGGAGGCCATGGTTCAGCACAAAAAGTCCTGAAACACCACAGAAGCACAAACATGCATGATGACAGAATTGTTTCTATGGTTAAGAATAACCCCTTCACAACATCTAGTTATAAACAGTCTCAAGGAGGTAGGTCCAGTGTCAAGGGATGACTTCATGAATGGAAATACTGATAGTTTACAAAAGAGTGCAAACTGCTGATAACACTGAAGCAAAAGGAGGACAGATTAGACTTTGCCAAAAAAAACATCTTACATGTCCTGCACAGTTCTGATAAAGAATTCTTTAGGTGGATGAATATAATATTAACTTGTACTAGTATGATGGCAAGAAAAAAGTGTGGAGAAAGAAAGGAAAAGTTTATGATTAGAAGCTTACCACATCATCTGTCAAACACGGTAAAGAGCATGTGACATCAGCATGGGCATGTGTGGTTGCCAGTGGAACTAGGTAACTGATGTTCAGTGGTGATGTGACTGCTGATAGAAGTACCAGAATGAATTCTAAACTGTACAGGGCTATTCTCTCTGCTCAGATTCAGGCAAATGCTGCAAATCTGATTAGACATTGCTTCACATTGCAAATAGATAATGACCCAAAGCACACTGCAAAAGCAACCCAAGAGTTTCCCAAAGCAACGGAATGGGATATTCTTCAATGGGCAGCTCAATAGAGCATGCTTTTCACTTACTGAGAACAAAACTGAAAACAGAAAACAGAGCAAACCACAAACAAGCAACAACTGAAGGTAGCTGCAGTGAAAGCCTCAAGGGAAGACGCAGCATTTGTGATGTCCATGAGTTCTAGACTTTGTTTGTTAGTTTAATCCAATTAATTTTGAGCCTCTGAAAACAAGGGCGTATGAAAGAAATGGCAATAATTCCTGAACAGTTGATGCAAAATTATCCTGTCTACCAGCACCCCAAATACTCAACTGCATGTCAGTAAACCCCCTTGAATCAAAGCTGAAAGTCGGCTTTTCAATCACACATTGATTGCTTGACTTGAAAAATCCACTGTGGGAGTGTATAAAGGCAAAACGGCAAGAACTGTATTTTTGTTCAACAAATTATAGGCCTAACTGTATACTACAGTAAACCAGCACAAACTATTCATCCATATCTCTGAATTCCTTTTGCTTCTTGCTCGATACAAAGGAATGTGTGCAGAACTTCCAAAAAATAACATTTTGAAAAATTCTACCAAAGCATATCTTCCCGGACACGGTGTTTGTGTTCCTCTAGATTAGCCACATATCACACTGTCAACAGTGTTCATGGGGACTATTTCATTGGAAGAAAAAAGAAATGCAGTAAGGTGAGTAATGGTGGCATTGATTCTGGAAAAGATTGCTGCTGTTTGTTGAACAGCAATTGCTTTCTATTCATTTGTCCCTTTCTGAGAGGATTTTGTGCTTGTTTGTTTGTGTGTGTTTTTGGATTGCTAAGTATTATAATTTGATCAAAGTAACATTCATATTAGCTACACAGGTAGGCATAGTGATGTTTGGGGGGTTTTTTACTTCTCTTAATAATACATTGATAAGGGGCGCTCCACTAACTGATGTCGGCCATCACCACATTTAAACAATACATTTGTCAACCTTCCCAAAACATGAATGGAAAAATGCCAAGCAGTTTTGGTGCAGCAAAGTGTTTTTCATTCCTTTCTTAGTTTTTACACACATTCTTTGCCTGTACAGTCTGTGCAATTATCCTGTCTGCCAACGTACCCCAAATACTCAACCGCATGTCAGCGTGATGTGCCGATGATACAGCCCTGAAAAGAACCTGTCAATCCTGGCCCCCGATGACAGCAGAGATGGCACTGGCATTTGCTCAGTATTCAATTAGAACTGCATTTGTTCGCTTCTCCGTGTGCATCACTCAGCAGAGAGGTCATCAACCCATGACATAAAATTACTGTGTAAAGGAAAATGATGAGCTCTAATGAAATCTTTTAGAAAAAATTTGTTACACAGGTAATGGATGTTATAGCCGAGGCTTAAATAATCTTTCATTTAAGGAAAAGTCTAATCACTCGTCACATGGTCGACAGTTACCTTTGCCCTTTAAAACAAATACAGTGCATAAGAAAGTAATTCAAGGCTGACTTAAATAAATTCTTATGAGCAAGCCGGAAATTTTGATTAGTTACATTAATTAATTACCAAATGACCAGTTTTCCCGACTTAGGGAAAACTAGGATTCCACTTGAATATAACTGTGTAGCTTCAGTTTTGAATTTTTTGTACCCAAATTTTGATTTATCTGTTTATTTAATGGGCAGATATGCACTATATGGACGAAAGCACTAGGCCACAGCACTTAATCTTTGAATTTAGGTGTTTTACATCCCATTGCCACAGGTGTATATAATTAAGTACCTAGCCATGCAGTCTACCTTTACATACATTTTTTGAAGAATGTGCTGTTCTAAGGAGCTCAGTGCATTAGAGAATGCTAATGTAATAGGATGCCACCATGGCAACAAGTGAGTTTGTGAAATTTCTTCCCTCCTAAATATCCACAAAGTGGTTTCATCAGCTGTGAGTAAAAGTGTTTAGGAACCACAGCAACTAAACCACAAAGTTATAAAGTCACAGAGTGCTGAGGCACATAGTGAGTTACTGAGTCACCAATGCTCTGCTGACTCACAGGTCCAAACTTGCTCTACCATTAACATCAGCACAAAAACGGTGTGCTGGGAGCTTCATGCCATGCCCAGCACTCTTGTCCATATAGTGTACATCCTATCAGCTCATAACATAACTCTCATTGACAGCAGTGATTACACATCTCAGTTCACCTCATTAACTAAGTTAGTATTAATCAAGTTTTAGGGGTTTTTCATAGCTAAAACATCTCTCGCCAGTGCTGCTTTGCAAACAGAGCTTTTGCTCTCCAGCTGCTCTGTCAGTCTGCTCTGTTCAGCGACTGAGGGAGCAACAAAGGCTTTCAGCTCGTGACAGTGAGCAAGCTGTGCGCTGTGCTAGACACAAAAGTAAAAGATATTCTACTGTTTCCAGTTTTCTCTCTATGATCATTTTACATGTAAATATAGCCCATATCAAAGCCTAGGCATTATCTTTAACTTTAACTTTATCTGCCACAGTTGAAAAATCTCACATCGCCGTTGGCTTGAAATATTCACAATACCGCTGAAGCTCTGGAGCCCAAAATCTGCTGTAAACGGTTGATGTTAGTTTAGATAGCCCCAGTGAAACCACATTAAAATAAGAAAAAGAGAAAAACATTAAAGTAAACTTTGAAAAATGGTCAGCAATAATACATTCTTGATCTGTATTGTATAACAACTGATTCACCTATATTACAGGGAAAAGGCCTTTTGTAATAATATGTTCTGCTTTTCATATACCCATCTTTGAGATGGCTACAATTCCCAAAATCAGGGACATCTGTCCCCAGTCTCTTCATCACTATATATTCTAACAGAGATTTTCAGCACGCACTTAAAAATATTTACTGTCCGCATTGTAATTTCATTTTCACATAACGCATCTTATTTTGTTGGTTATTTTAATGACACATACATCTAGAAAAATCATATTTGGGTGGAGACAGATATTCCAAAACCTGAAAAGGTGAAAAGCAACCTGCACAGGAAGCCACCAGCAATGAAAAGTTTAGAAAATATATAATTTTGTCATTTTGGTAAACCAGCCTCTTAATGGACTGAAGCATTATCCTTACAAAAAAAAGCCAATTTTCCTTTTTTTTTTAACTCGAGGGAGTGTTCCTGATGGGAAGCTAAGTTTAAAATAACCTTCATGTGGTTCTGTAAGAACTACACGCGATCCCATCAGTGAGTAAACCATGATAAATTCTGAGCTGAAACCTTATATCACCATGAGCAAAACCCCATCACCGATCACCTCACGGAGCAGGAGGCTGACACTTGATAGTCCCCGTGGAGAGGACCCTAAGACACTAAAACAGTGGTTTTAGCGGGCTGACACGGCCCCTCTCTTTTGAATAAATGCACAGAGGCTGACGGCCAGCAGCAGACGGGAGCATTTAAGGAGGGACCCGTGCGGCGAGGGCCTTGGACAGCATCCAGGGGCTCTCACTGAGCAGCTTAATCACAACCAGATTTGGAAATTTAAGATGAAAACAAAACTGCGGAAGCCTGTAAAATTTATGGGGTCTTTGAAAGGTGAGACTGCAACTGTGTGAGGGGCTGTATGTGTTCGTCCTTTATCATCTGCAACATTATCGCGAGAAAGTCATTACAGTCATGCCCTATATCCTATACTAGCTGTCATCTTCACAACATGCTGACACTTTCATTTTAACACTACTGACTCCTGTGCATTGATGTGATTATTGGCAGGGTAGCTAGACGCTGCTTGTTGGTGGTACAAAATAACGCCCACAATCACATCTTTACACCCACCAGAAAAAGAAAAGCACTACCACAACCATCCCGATAGTCGTATAAATAATGTCTTTTTTTATTATTTTTTACCCTGTTTTTAAACAAACTTCCCCCCCAAAGGCCAAAGTGAAAACATTTAAATGTCTTACCTATTGAAGATAACATGACAAGGTATCAGCAAGTGATCCAAAGGAGCAGCAGTGGGAGAAAGGGAGAGAAGAGAAGAATTAGTTACCTTGTACGCAATTTTCAAACGGTGCAAACACACCAGTCAAACATGAAAAGCATTCAAATGCAAGGTGAGTGAAGCCAAGACGCCTTTGAGCAGTGCAGCTTTACAAATAACTAAATCATTTCCCGAAGACTGAAAAAAGTATTTAGCTATTTTCGGCTGCCCTTTAAACAAAGTCATAGTTTCAGGGGGAATTGCAGTCCTGACTCTTTCCCATTGTTACCCTCTGCAAGCTTGACTGTGTTCTCGCACTAATGATAATGGCACACGACAAGGGCACGGTAGCACATGGCATTATCAAAATGATCAAGGTGTACTTTATTAAAAATAACACTGAATGCTATGATGTCAGATCTGTAGTGATTTTCCAACTATTAAATCCCTGCTGCTCAGCGTGGCATTGTTTCCTTGTTTAATTTAAGTCAGCTTAAAGGATTAACACTGTCTCAGGTTACATCACAACCTTTTACCACTGAGATCACACTATAATAAGGGCCTTATACACGGCTTTAAACACTCATATTTGCTTTTTCTCTTCTGTCTTGGTGCGGGGTCAGGATTCTACTAGGTCTTCTTTTTTTTTGAGGAAATTATCGTACTGGGTTTCACCTCTCACACCATTTCCTCAAGTCAAAATCACTTCTTCATTTATGTCAGCAAATCATGTCAATTTTGCAGAAGTGAAAAGGCTGTGGGAAGCTAGTACCAAGGTCAGCTTATTAATCTACCTGAAGAAAAGCCCTGCTGTTCTTTTTCTTTGGTAAAAGGACCACTTTCTAAAGTAGCAATCATCTCGGCCCTCTTGAGTGCTAAAGAAAAGGGGGTTGGCAAAGGGCAAAGAAGAGAGTGAAAAAGTAACTTTGAGGTAATAGGAGTGTAAGAAAAAGGCTGGAAAGGTCACTGATATTCAAAGTAAAATGCCTTAATAAGAGTCTGCCTGCAGATTGCACATTGGAAGCAACACTTAGCAGCATCCTGAAAGTGGAATTTAGAGATGGCATTTATCAGCTGTTTGATCTGCAAGTGCTCTTAAACCTCTTTAATGATATTCTTGTGAAAAGTCAAGGAATAGTGCAAGGGGAGGGTACCACTAATTTTTTTTGCCATTAAAGAGCATGCTTACAGAGACTTGTGACATCTGTCAGCTGAAGTTTACCCAAATGACACAAGGTCTTTGTTATTCATTCAGATTAAATGTAATAAATGAGATTCAGCATAATAAAAGTAGGTAGGCAGCTCACTTTCTCAAATAGAAATCCTTTGTACGCACCTTTCATGAGTGAAATGTGCTAATGTTAAAATTCTTTATACACAAGTAACAGAAGCACTGCTATGGATGTCAAAAGGGTGGGTTGTTAAATGTTTTTGTACCAGTTAAAGGTGTAATATAACAGTGCTTTTCTCGGTCAAGTATAAGATCGATCAGTTTGCTTTTGTTCTTTTAAATGGTATACAAGACAAATCTAAAATATTAGTAGACCTGACTTACTTTGACTGACTTGTTTTCTTGTTTTTCTTTGTTAAAGAAGCACATCTCCTTTTTTAAACACTCGAGACTATTCCAGCTAGGTGAGAGGTGGCGACCAATCTAAACTGAATATGATGGACTGAGACGTCTCCAGGACATCACAGAGCTAACACAACAGACAGACAACCTTTGGATTGTAGGTGGGCACCAGTGCATACAGACAAAACCCTGCAGGCTCAGAACTTACAAATAACAAATATTTCAGTAGATGATTTGCCTGCAGTTTAAAAGCAAACTAATAAATCTTTGATAATCTAATATTGATGAAATACACAACATCCGAGAGGAGAGAGATCTGTGCTGTCCGAGCGATCTGAACAACTGTTGGCTCTATCAGTTTCTGCTTTCACCGCTGGCAAAGTATTGTGTGGACTCCTGAAACTGATTAAACTGTCAGCTTAAAGATCCACGGGCAAACGTCTTATTACTGACACTAATAACCCATTAGAAACTTCAATGCTACTAGATTGCCTGACCTGACAATATTCCTAATCTCGCGCTCTGTGAAGAAAGAACTAAGAGTAATATCCATGATTCCACGGAAAAAAGAAACTAGACACGTGAGAAGATTACTCAGACTTGTTATCACAAGTTCAGTTGAAGTCAGCTGGTGTCAAATGATCTTAGTGCTGCCAGCATGGACTCTTCCCACCGTTTCTCATCTGCTGATGGAGAGTTTTACTCTGCAAGATAAACGTACAGAACATCAGGGAGGAGAGTGTTCTGTGCTGTTTGAGCCACCAGAAAAAAAAAAACTGTATATCAGTTTCTGCTTTCTACGCTGGCAAAGTAATGTGTGGACTCGTCTGAAATTGAGAACTGAAATGATTTCCTGTCAGTGCAAATAAATAAATCAGTAAATATTTCTGGAGTGTGCCCAGCCTCTTTGAAAAAAAGCAACGTAGAGTAGCTTAGATAACTGTGGTCAGTTTAAACTTTGGTGGTGCACATCGCAGCAAGAAAAAATCAACAGGTAAGGCAAAATCAGGAAATTCATGTCATTTAACTAACTATTATATTTCAAAGTAAATGGTACTCCCTCTGTCAACAACAACAACCATTTAAATTGTGCATCTTTAAACTGATGAACTGCTACACGTGTATCTCTTTATGGTGCAGGATAAAGGATAGTAACAACGTCATCTGACACTGTTATCCTCATGATCAAATGCCATCTGTATCATATGAAATGGAACATAATTCCCAAGCATATGGCCACTTTTGGAATCCTGATACCTCTGACTCCACAGAGGTAATTACAGCAGATAGATGAGTATGCTGGTAAAACAAAATCCATAAAGCTAACTAATCAGACAATGAACTAATAACAGAGAAGGGTTAAAGGGGAACGATGATGTAACTGCAGTCTCCCAAAGGAAATAAAACACATGTCACATGCATTTCTTTTGCTGAAAATATGTTTAAATGATGTACACCTTGCCACGGGCAAGCTCATCAATCCTCTGCTCGCATGAGCTAAAACTTATCACAAGATACGAATAAATGAACGAGGCGGGTTGGACTCTCTTGTCGGGTGTTTTGGCGCTACATGACCTCTTTATCAGCAGGTGATTTCACAAAATGAAGGCTGTGAGGCTATAAGCATCGACTCTGTGTTTACAGCAGCTGACCGTGAGTGAGATCTGCCTGTCTGAGTTGGAAATCTCAAGAAAATAAATCAAAAGAGATGGAACCGATTCTTCATTTAAACTGCTGCTGCTTTGACAATGAAAAAAGCCTTTGGCTTTTCCTCCTTGTAATTTAAAGGAGTCAACACCATGTCTGCTCCATACAGCTCCAACTAAATCTGTGGTGTTGTCCAAGCTGACAGCAGAAAACAAGCACAACGGAGCAGAGAGTGTGCCAGTGGCAGAGCACACAGGCACAGATAACAGGCTTAAGCACTGGCTGAGCTGTATTAGGACCGCAAACTTTTTTTCAGACTCCTCCAACAAAGCCGCTGACTTTGTACCCAACTATTTCCAGACAAGGTCTTACTACAGGGAGTGCAGAATTATTAGGCAAATGAGTATTTTGTCCACATCATCCTCTTCATGCATGTTGTCTTACTCCAAGCTGTATAGGCTCGAAAGCCTACTACCAATTAAGCATATTAGGTGATGTGCATCTCTGTAATGAGAAGGGGTGTGTGGTCTAATGACATCAACACCCTATATCAGGTGTGCATAATTATTAGGCAACTTCCTTTCCTTTGGCAAAATGGGTCAAAAGAAGGACTTGACAGGCTCAGAAAAGTCAAAAATAGTGAGATATCTTGCAGAGGGATGCAGCAGTCTTAAAATTGCAAAGCTTCTGAAGCGTGATCATCGAAAAATCAAGCGTTTCATTCAAAATAGTCAACAGGGTCGCAAGAAGCGTGGAAAAACCAAGGCGCAAAATAACTGCCCATGAACTGAGAAAAGTCAAGCGTGCAGCTGCCAAGATGCCACTTGCCACCAGTTTCAGAGCTGCAACATCACTGGAGTGCCCAAAAGCACAAGGTGTGCAATACTCAGAGACATGGCCAAGGTAAGAAAGGCTGAAAGACGACCACCACTGAACAAGACACACAAGCTGAAACGTCAAGACTGGGCCAAGAAATATCTCAAGACTGATTTTTCTAAGGTTTTATGGACTGATGAAATGAGAGTGAGTCTTGATGGGCCAGATGGATGGGCCGTGGCTGGATTGGTAAAGGGCAGAGAGCTCCAGTCCGACTCAGACGCCAGCAAGGTGGAGGTGGAGTACTGGTTTGGGCTGGTATCATCAAAGATGAGCTTGTGGGGCCTTTTCGGGTTGAGGATGGAGTCAAGCTCAACTCCCAGTCCTACTGCCAGTTTCTGGAAGACACCTTCTTCAAGCAGTGGTACAGGAAGAAGTCTGCATCCTTCAAGAAAAACATGATTTTCATGCAGGACAATGCTCCATCACACGCGTCCAAGTACTCCACAGCGTGGCTGGCAAGAAAGGGTATAAAAGAAGAAAAACTAATGACATGGCCTCCTTGTTCACCTGATCTGAACCCCATTGAGAACCTGTGGTCCATCATCAAATGTGAGATTTACAAGGAGGGAAAACAGTACACCTCTCTGAACAGTGTCTGGGAGGCTGTGGTTGCTGCTGCACGCAATGTTGATGGTGAACAGATCAAAACACTGACAGAATCCATGGATGGCAGGCTTTTGAGTGTCCTTGCAAAGAAAGGTGGCTATATTGGTCGCTGATTTGTTTTTGTTTTGTTTTTGAATGTCAGAAATGTATATTTGTGAATGTGGAGATGTTATATTGGTTTCACTGGTAAAAATAAATAATTGAAATGGGTATATATTTGTTTTTTGTTAAGTTGCCTAATAATTATGCACAGTAATAGTCACCTGCACACACAGATATCCCCCTAAAATAGCTAAAACTAAAAACAAACTAAAAACTACTTCCAAAAACATTCAGCTTTGATATTAATGAGTTTTTTGGGTTCATTGAGAACATGGTTGTTGTTCAATAATAAAATTATTCCTCAAAAATACAACTTGCCTAATAATTCTGCACTCCCTGTATATACCATTGCCGCATAACCTGACTTAGATGTGCCTTAACTGTCTCTCTGACTCTTAACAAATATGCAAGCATACACCAAAATCATGAATGCACACGCGGGATCAAAGAACAAGACGGTGAAACTGACGGTGCTCAAGCCGTGGCCCCCCAAAGCCTTTTCAGTTTTAGAGTACCAGGCAGTCAATCTAACAGTAAACAAAGCAACACTAAAAAGCTTTCTGTTTGCCTCTCATACTGTGCCTAAAGACTGTTCTCACTCCTACGTGTATGACTCGTGAATGCATATGTGCAAAGATAGCAAGTCATAATTTAGCCCGCACACACTATACTGAGGCGTAGGAGAGGTTCAAACAACAAACACTTTTATGTACAGCTAGTAGAGGCTTGGAAGTCAATAAGAAAAGTCACATAAATTTCTGTCCTAATAACAGGCTATGCTAAGGTGGAACAAGTAAGCAGCAGTGAGTGCTTTGTGTCTTGATAGCACCGTAAGAATACAGCCTGAAAATGAGCCCACAAGTCCAGCATCTGAGAGCTGTGTGCTGGGAGGGCGAGTTAAAAAAGATCTTATGAAAGATGTGCTAAGCAGGCAGCATATTGCCTGTCATTAAATATTGATATGTCTCAGTGGTAAGCTGACATATTTTTCATGCCGTTTATTAAGTTCTTTCCGTTGCAGAAATTTGCCAGTGCTTCACACACTGTTGCAATCCATTAACTTTTTAGTGTTTCGGTACCTTCACACTCCCGCTTACAGTATGCAAAATGCTCTTCAGGTATTTGGAATTTATTGCAAGCATTGTGTAGATACAAAATTATTAGTCTTTTATCCCTTCGCCAGTAATCAGGAAGTAACTGGCGACACATTACATTTCCTAACACTATGTTGCCATTAATGCCAGTTCAGTCAGTCGCACTACTGTGTGGAAGTTGGAAGACTAAAGAACTTACAGTTGTGCAGTTGCAGTGCGCGGTTTGAAACTATAAAGGAATACAGTAAATTAATTTGCGCAGCATTTCTCTTTCATTAATGCTTCACATTCAATCAAAGCTAATGATGAGTTTTTAGACAGAGAGGACAATTTCCAATGCTTGAATTATACTTGTAATTATCAAAACAGTTGTGCACACAGCCAATCGACTTTTTCTCTAATGAGCTTGCCGCGATAGCTCAGGAGGGGACAGTGCAGTCTGTCAAACACCCATGCTGAGTGTTGTTCAAACAAAACCAAGTCTGATGTTTTGGGGGAATTAGAGCTTTTTAATAAACAAAGCACAAGTACTGAGGGAATCGACTCAAGCGCAGCCTGGTTATAATTTTAATTGTCCAAATTGATAAGTTTATGACACCTGAAAGTTTGCTTTTTTTAAACAAGTAGATAGCCTCAAATAAAAAAGGTGTGAAAATTGAATCTTGAAAACAGCTACTAGTTGTAAAAACAGATCAGATTGCGTAGAAGTCTATAAGAAAACAACCCTGCTGCTCACATGTGTGGATTTTAAGATCAATAAACATTTTTCTAACATAGTTGGATGACTCTAGCTAGCTACGGCTTTCAACAGATATTAACTAAGCATGTGTTTTGCTAACAGGACCTGGCCCCGCTAGGATGGCTATCTATGCTAACCATGTCTTTTTCCTATGTATTCAGTGCATTGAAATGTGATGAGAAGAGTCCTGACCAAGCGTCAGTGAGAGTGGGAGTGTAAATGCGTCGAATAAGTATTTGTATCACAGTGACCCATCTCTCGCCGTCTCTCCCTTGGAAGCTATTAACATGGACACAAACTGGTAAGTGCTTTTCATCTGCTTTGTGAAACTAACAATCATAGTTTCCACTCTAATTTGACAGGACAAATGTAATTTACACAACGTCTCCTGAGTGATTTGTGGTTTTTTTTCTTTTTCTAGGCGAGACTTCAGAGGATATCAGAAATAATGAAGTGTTGTAAGCGGGGAAAGGCTCCATTGGAAAATTGGTTAAGAAAACAGATGAATGAATATAATTCAACATCTGTACAACAACAAAAAAAACCTGAATTTTCAAGCTCACACAAAATATAATACAACAAGGTAGCTAAGTGGGAGTTAAGTATTCAGGAACATGTGGATTCAATCTCTTGAGGTTTCAGTTTTTGATGTGGGTTGGTGGTAGCCGATGTAGTTATAAACCTCTTTTTAACACTACAGAGTCAACAGTGTTCACAGCCAGAATGAATCATTATCACACATTTTATAGCTCATCAAACAAAGGTACTGTACTCTTAAACTACCTCATTTGCATGTCTCGGATGCCCCTTACAGTCTTTGATCTAACAGCCCCGGTACCTGCAGCTCTTTGGAAAAAGAAGATATCACTCCAATGTGCATGTGTTGATATTATGAAATCGTTTTCAAAACTCCCAACTTCAAGCCCCCCTGGGGATTTTGGATTTTTTTTTTTTAAATCAATAAACTCATACCTAGGCAATCTCATTATTACATCCCAGACGGCCAGATGTGTAATCGGAGCCTCTATTATCTCTACTCCTGTCGTTTGCCCTGTATGGCAGTGAATTCAATTGTAACATAATTAGTGTCTTTTATAAGGGCAACGACCCCTAAGTCTTCCGATAAACGCTCTGAAGATTGCAGGGGCGGGACTTATCTATAACATTAGAACATGCACCACTAAAGGTCTGGATCCAGATCCAGATAGGACGGTTCTCAGAAATGTACTCATTCATCAAGCTGTTGAGGAACAGCAGTGAGACTATAGTGGATGTAGTTAGAAACACATTGCTGTGCCCCCCAGAAGAAATACTTTTAGTCATCCCCCCCCCCAGTACTAAATCAGGGTTAGAAGTTTATTATTTTTCCAACACAACAGTAATAATACACTTCTGAAATGTAATTATAAGAGTGGGAAGTCTGAATAGATTTTGAGCAGATTCTAAAGGACATTTAAAATGATTTATATTTCTTTATAATTACGCACATCACATTTACATTTATATTATTGCATAACTGCTCCTCTAGAAACTAAATATTTCTGTTGTAAGACTGACAATCTCCACCTCCTTCCTGCAATCAAAACTCATGACTGTGCACCAAGCACTGCAGGAGCATCATTTCTGCAGGAGGCCTTACAGTCTTGATATTACTAGATCAGCTGACTGGAAGAAATGAACAATGATGGAATACACAATAAAGAATCAGACCTGTAAAAAAAAGAGAAAGAAAGATCAATTATTCACTGAAGTAATTAAATGTGTGTTTGTCATTTTTGTTACAGACTTCAATAGAAAACTGCTATAAAAAGTCATGATGAAATATTTTAAGTACGAGCAACTCACGCTTCTGTACAACTGTTTTAATCTATAATACAAGCTATCCTCAAGGTTATTGTTTTCTGACTTAAATAACAAACAAGAGTTTTTGTCTTACATAACAGGTTTATATGAAAAGTAAGTCAAATTCTAAATAAATAACACTCCAGCTGTGTTCACAAACACTGAGGTAGCAGATAAGCTTGGATGCTTTTCAGTGTAAGCTCATGCATTTAAAAAAAATGGAGTGTTTTCCTGCTCTCTCGTTTATTTTTGTTAGCGAAGTTACAGGATGTTCAGGAAATGAATAGCACTGGAAAATAAACTAGCACGCTTGTTTCCGATGCTATTGGTATTTAGAAGTCCGCAATGAGACAACAGTGTGTTTCCTGTTTAATAAATGTGGTCACAAACTAGGCTTTCACTTCACAGCTAAAGGCAACACGGGCTCATATAACAAAGGAGATGTCTTACATGCCCCCTTACTACTTGTTTTCAAGCGCAGAAACAAATGCTCTTTGTCAATGCCACTTTCACAATCACTCTGCGTTACCCCTTCCTCCTAAGAAACATATCCCTGTGGGGTAGGACAGGAAATAGTTGTGATTCTCATCAGTAACCTGTCAGGAACCAGTGAGTGATGGCTCCAAATCCCTGATTTAATATAATTTCCAATACACCTGTCAAATTTAATGACATGTTGCTCTAAAGGTACAAAGTCACTGGCTCTGTTACAGCTGGTTTCACAGTGACAAGCCACCTGCTATCCTTAGAGGGGCTACAAATATAAACAATAAAAATAATTTCTGGAATGGTGTAAAAACACGGTGAGACGGGACGCTGAATTTCCCTGTTGCAGATAAAGCCCAGTGGGAACTCAGAATGTGATTCCAAAGACTCCTCTGTGCCATCCAATACATTTCTCAAATAAAACAGTTCCATGGAAACTTTGTAACTGTTTCTGGAAGGTGTGTTTTAAAGAAGGTATTATAAATAAGCCTTTGCAAGGTTAGTGTGAATTTGGTCATTTAATCTCTGGCATGTGGAAAATCTTGCTTTCCATTTGCTGATAGCAGGAATTCAAGTAACCGATCCCCCAAGCAATCTATATAATTATGCAGGATCACACGTAGGGGGGAGCAAAAAGCGAAAAGAGTTGAAAGATGCGTGATGTGCTTTTGTGATTTTACCCTTTTAATGTTTGGAAATTTAAATTTTCTTTCCCAGGTCATGGCAGGTGTGAAAAACTGCTTACTTTGCACTGTATTCATCTTGTAAATGCTCTGCTTGTCGTTTGAGGTCACAGAAAGGTAGACAGTGCCGGCGAACAATAGTTTTAGACAATGTGATAAAAACTGCCACAGGAACTCGTTCAACACATCCCCTCAAACTGGAAATTAAATTGTTGTGTATGCTTCTGCCTCTTGGAAGCAGTGCTGCAGGTAAATTTTTGTAGCCTCCCAACCACTTATTGACAGAAAGATTGGCTGGTATAATCCTTTCATCTTTCTATGCTGCCTTAAGCCTCTCGCAATATCTGTATCCATCTGGTACACCACAACGCTTGGGTCCCTTGGCTTATCATGTCTAAACTATCTCATTCCTTCTACCTCATAGACAGACTTAATCACAACCTTGCTTTCTTCATTTCCAGCTGGCCGGTAAACAGATAGAGGCTCCCACCAGTCTGCAAAGCTTTGACAGCTAATGCACCTCTCTAAAATTCTTCCAAATCTCAGCAATGCATGTTGGGCGTGATCCAAGAGGGATACCAAACAATGTTCCTGGGTGTGACAGGGTTTCGTCTGGATACCTGAAACTTGTATTAAAGATGTAAAGATCTTGATTTTTCATAATTCTCTTTTTAGCTTCCTCTCTTTTAAGCCTAAAAAGTTCTTGTCATTGTAGAATAATTTTAATCAACATAAAAAAAAACACTTTTCGAAAATTGCTATGGATGTTAAACAGTTTTTATTGTCACACTTTAGAAAGACTATCAATATACATCTGCGTCCAGTGCTTTTAATTAGAACATGTATAATTAAATGCTGTTACTGTCAAGAGTGTAAGCTGTAGTTTCCCATTGTATGAACATTGTGATGGCTCTTAAAGATGTAAGGATGACAAATCAACACTATTCAGTACTTGTGCAGCATGTTATTTTGCATTTGATAAGAGTAAAAACCCAATAATTATTGCTAGCGCTTAGCACACTCCTTGTCACAAAAAATAACTAAATAAAATGGGCTAATGTCAGCAGCGCTGGCTTTCAGCTCCCGTTCTTTTGTCTCAATAGCTTACAGATGTCGCTTGCCTCAGTTCCCGCAATCTAAAATACTGTAAACAAAAGGGCTGGCTGGACATGAACCACTAAATTTGAAACATACTACTAGACTGTCGATAGAGCTACAGCCTTGAGGGGGATGACGCCAAAGAAAACATGTACCGTTTGATTTAACATTTGCAATGAGCTGTCACAGCCCACAGCTCATTTCAAGCCACGTGCCGCTGAAATGTATTCACAGATGTATGGGAGGGGCTTTGTACTCCACAAGAGGCCAATTAATGCTCACTAATTAAAAAACCAATGTAAATAAATCTATCTATTATCTATTACTAGATTGTGCTAGATTATGTTACATCTTGTTGATGCTATCAATATCATATTTAAACATGAACTGAGCTCGCCTTGATGTCAGTGTTAGGCCCTGTATGAAAATGAGGCAACACTCACTTTTGTTTCATTGCATTTCAGGATTCCTTGGACAAAGACCCATTAACCAAATTAGCTAGTGGCTGGATACATTTCCATTTTATTAAATTACCACGGGTACAATTGTCATTAGTGGTCCCCAATTGAAGTCTTTGCTGACCAAACCTCTTCTGGGGCTGTCTAATAAAGGCAAAATTGCCACTACAGAGAAAAAAATATTCAAATCAAAGCAGAGATCTTGAAGTATCAAGCATGAAAACGTGTCAGCTTTCTGGAAGCTGAAGCACGGCGTGTCATTAGCACTAATTCATAACAATACATTTCCATAAAAATGTTAATCTTTGAGCTTTGATAACTTGTTCAACCGACTGCTCCTCTCTGCGGTCCATCTGCGGTGCCAATATCCCTTGACTTGGGGTGGACTTTAGGCTTACTACACTTAGCATTAACAAGTGACTTGACTCAGCTCAACAGCACTGTTCTCTAAGTGATAATAGAAATAGGGCATGGCTGACAGTTCTTTGGCTCTAGCTTGAAGCCCTACTAAAAAGAAACAATTAATGGACTATTAATGAGCTAAATGGAGCCTTTTAAGTGGCAAAAGTAATGAGGCTTTTCATAAGGCCTGGCAAATGTCCACAGAGAAAAGTGAACCACAGTAAGTGAGAATAAGTGGCTATAAATATTTAATAACTTTGAGAGACTGGTTTTACTTACACTGCTGACGGCGGAAACAAAAACTATAATGCCCACGATTTTTTTAAAAACAAATACATTAAAAGCTGCATGGTCAGGTGTGATATTGCCATTTTGGATTTGGTCAATTTACAACTCTTCTAGTTCATTTTGGTTCTATAAATATACCTAAAATATTGAGATCTTGCTTGAGATTAATTTTTTCTATATTAAACACTAAGTTAGAAATACGAATTAAGATTTAGAATATCTTTTGAAAACCATTAAGACGTTTTAAGTAGCTATAGCAGAGATTATGTAAAATTACAAGATGTGAATTTACCAGGACTGGAATTTGCTTGACTCAAATGCCTAGAAAATGCTCTCACAATTATGATATATAAGAGCCAACTGTGTAATTATAGCATTCACTGAATCCACTTAAAGGCGAAAATGGCTATATTCCCTTTGCAACCACAATTCTTTATCAGTTGTGTTTTATTTGCTCAGCATCTCATCAGCTTATGGAAGCTTTTCCCATTAAAGGTTGCTATCTACTGTTGATGGTAACTCAGTGGGTGCTGTTGAGGCCTGTGTAAGCAAGATGATAGCTGCAAATTGACAAGAGGCCAGCTAAGCCCCTTGGTAGAACCTTGCCCTGATTAATTAGAGCCATGGAAGATGGAAAAAAAAATCTGGAGCTTAGTCCTCCTGTAATCCCTCTCTCTAGAGATCATGTGGTCAGAGCTTGACCAAGCAAAAATAGAGTGAAGTTGACTTTGTAAGGCAGATGGCGGTCCTCTCTGTGTTTATTCATTTTTCATTGATCTCCACTCCACTATCACCAGCAGAATTAACTGCAGGCAACCCAAGAGAATTCGTTTTTTACTTTCTTAAATATTTTATATATGAGAATCGACACAGGGACAAAATAAACTGCGTTTTTTGGATGGAGATGAAAAGGAAGGAAAAAGTTACTGCGGCGCTATTAGATAAACTGAACCTTCACTGCAATATTTTTGGGCAAACCCCATGGGAATCTGGAATCTTTGGTAAGCAATCATACTTTATCTGCCTTTAATAAAGTCATTATGAATTATGTTTGCACTCTGCTTTTCTGTGTACTCTGTCACGTCGCAAGAAGAAACACAGCATATAATCAAACTAACAGGCCATAAAAATGACTATGACAGGCATAAAATTAAGAAAACAAAACAGAACAGGCTGTTCAACAAACAGATAAAAAACAAAGGAGGTGAATTAAAATTTAGTCTTTTTTTAATGGGAGATGGATTCTAATTACATTTCGGGTCATATTGATGTAGTTTGGGTCATTATTTTATCAGTGACAGCAACATTTTTCTTACCAGTTAATCAAAGAAGATAATGCTGATGACTGGCAAAGGACCACTGTCATGGCTGTGTGCGGGCAGGCAGGAAAAAGGACCCAAAATGCAGACTCGTGGAGGCGGAATTTAAACTCAAAGTCCACTGCTTTATTGCAGGCATAAATCAGGAAACGGACCAGAACGATGAGGGCAGGAAACTGAACTACACAGGCCAGAATGAGGGTACAACGAGCAGAAGCAGACACAGACATTAAATACAAAAGGAGCAGGAAAAAGGGAAAACACCTCGAAGACGCAGCTGACATCAATAAGCAGACAGGACAGGGAGACGCCAAACTAGAAACGCTAACGTAGGGCACAGACTGTCATAGTAAAGCAGGAAACAAACTGGCACAGAACAAAACCAATACTAAACTACAAGAAAATCATAAAATAACAATACACAAAACACTGGCTAACCGACCCAGGACCGTGACAACCACAAGCAGTAAGGAAGACACAAGCTATCCAAATGCATTATAAAATACAAAACAAAAGCAAACCGCTGGGCTACGATCTAAACTGACCCTTCTAATGACCCATCACAGTTTACACAGGGACTTCCTGCATGTGGATCTGCCCAGGAAAGCCTTTCTCTACAAGTCACTGGCTCAACTGTGTTACTTTTTTAAATTATTTATCTTACTTACACTGGTGGTCTGTTATTGGTGCCATTATTTCAAGTTATTTGGTTTTCTTCTAGATAAGAATTGGAATGATAATTAAGGTTTAGTAAGCCTGTTTTATCTTTTGTTTTAGCTGTAAACATGATTAGAATTACTGAAGACTTTTTGGATGACTTAGCTGATTAAAGGAAAAGTGAAAAGTGGTTTCAAGAAGAACAACCAAATAATTTCCACATTGCTGTTGTGGACACTGTTCAGCTCCCGCTCATAAATTACCCCAGTTCTTTTCCAAGTCAGAGCAGCAGGTGATGAGTTAAGAGTTGGATGTCTCCTTGAGTGCCCTGCTTTGTCATTCACCTCCTTTCTGATCTTCAGCAATGAACTCCCCACTAGGAGGGCAACAACACCCATTGACTTCTGTTTCTGTCATCTTGGCTGGCTAGAATTACTCCTTAGATCTATATGGAGCATGACCTCAGAAAGTGTTTTCAATTACTTGCTGCTGGTGTCAAACTCTTGTGCTGAGCTTATTGAAATTGAACACCCCAAACTTTAACCAAGGCCAACAAGTTACACCGTGCTAAAACCACTACAAACATGCAATTACATATTTTACAAATGCTTCTCAGCAACAATTATGTTCATTATTGAGTTCAGGAAAATCACTTGGGGCTGCACTGGGTTCAGCGCAATATTAAAATATCAGCATTCAATTGCTGCTTTTAAATTGGAAAGGCATTTATGCCAGTTCTCAGGTGACGTTGTCCACAGAGGTCAGGAAACACACAGGCTGAGCACTGTTTCCACTCAAAATGTAAATGCCGTGATGGTGCCAGTCACAGTGGAATAAACTGTCTAGGAAGGGAACTGAATAATATGATGTATACAGACTAAACACACAGGCACATGGGACTGAGATTACAATAGTTCTGCAACCTTTTTACATTCCAATTGCAAAGTATCATTATTGAATTATTGTTATTATTGATGGTTTTTAAGGAAAACATTTTTTTTTAATTATGCAGTTGCTAATGTTTTTTCCTTTGCCATCTGACACTACGTACAACAAAAATTACAAAGGTCATCTTGTCCAAACACTTGCATCAATGCTAATAGCAGAATAAGAAGATGATAACAAGCAGCCTCTGGGGCTTAAAAAATAAAGCCGAAGCTCAGTTCCAAAAACAGTTTGTTAATGGAATGGCCAATTAAGGTCCGAAAAATAAGTCAATCCTATTAAAATTCCTAATTTTACAGCATTATTATGTTATTTCTATCTTAACAACTTGATAATAATAATAATGGGGTCCTCAAATTTATAAGCCTCCAACATAAATCTTTTTATGTTGGAGGCTTATGAATATGTTTATGATTTTATGATTGATTTTATGACAGTTTATGATTATCCCTTTTGGAGCATTTGCAATGCACTTTTCTGAAAAAGAACTGCACCTTGTTTAACTATATAGGAGTTCAATGTTTTAGTCTGTGGTCCTGTAAGTTCTTTTGTATATTATTTAGCGCTAACTAGAAGGTCTGTGTGTTGCACCCACATAGACTATAGATGCACCTTGCTTACACACCTTGCTAGCAGAAACTTCTGCCCTCAATTAAGTACAAGGCAATAGCCAAAATGCTAAAATGAGCATGACCCAAAGCAATGTATGATGTCAAAGTGACAACATCCATCAATCTATTTGGACAAAATTGTGTGTCTTTTGTCCTATCTTGCGTCCATTACCCCTGACTCTGGCTCTGCTAGAAGTGTCTTCCTGTTACAGGGGAGTTCTTCCTTTCCACTGTTGCCAAATGCTTGCTCATAAGGGACTGTCTGATTGTTGGGTTTTTCCCATATCATTTTATGGTCTTTATCTTACTATATAAAGTGCATTGAGGCAGCTGTTGTTGTGATTTGGCAATATATAAATAAAACTGAATTGAACTGAGTTGAAAATAAGTGACGGCTCCCTGGGTGAACCAAGCTGGGGCGGGAAGTGGTAGTAACAGTTGTTAAATATACAGGAAAAACATGAATATATTCATGCACGTATAAAATATACTTCTAAAATCAAACACAGTTATCTTAAACCAGTACATCAAACAGTGGATATTGTCCTGTCTTGGAGCAAATACCCACAATAATTTAATTCTTCAGGTAACCTGTGCAACTGCACAATGTAATTTCCACCATCTGAAATGTAACATTTGTGCCATGTTTTTACTCTATTTGATAACTATATTTCTTTTAATATATCCATTTACTTGCCAGAGGTGTGCCACTCCTTTCCCTGTATCCCTGAGCTATTATAGCCTTGGCTGGCACAGCGTCATGTTGTCAAGGGTGACAACTTTGCACTCATGTATTGTGTCAGGTGTAAACTCTGCTCACACTGATTTGCGGTGGCAACTATAAAGTTCAAATCCTCTGCCCCCTTCCTCTCATCTGTCTCTCTCTCTGGAGTCCTTGCCCCTGGCTGTATGCCATAACACGATGCTAGGCCAGGCAGGACTTTCCCATCAATCACACTTAAGGGAATGAAGTGTGGAT